>NC_084550.2:65277500-65377500 GCF_033978685.3 Nerophis lumbriciformis
TAAACACCTTTCTAATATTCGCTCTTGGAGCGATGACGTCACAACGGGAAGCAATCCGCCATTTTCTCAAACACCGAGTCAAATCAGCTCTGTTATTTTCCGTTTTTTCGACTGTTTTCCGTACCTTGGAGACATCATGCCTCGTCGGTGTGTTGTCGGAGGGTGTAACAACACGAACAGGGACGGATTCAAGTTGCACCAGTGGCCCAAAGATGCGAAAGTGGCAAGAAATTGGACGTCTGTTCCGCACACTTTACCGACGAAAGCTATGCTACGACAGAGATGGCAAGAATGTGTGGATATCCTGCGACACTCAAAGCAGATGCGTTTCCAACGATAAAGTCAAAGAAATCTGCCGCCAGACCCCCATTGAATCTGCCGGAGTGTGTGAGCAATTCATGGACAAAGGACCTCGGTAGCACGGCAAGCAATGGCGGCAGTTTGTTCCCGCAGACGAGCGAGCTAAACCCCCTGGATGTCTTGGCTCACACCGTCCCTTATGCCACCGAAGATGATCAAGAGAAGAATATAGACCCTAGCTTCCCTGGCCTGCTGACATCAACTCCAAAACTGGACAGATCAGCTTTCAGGAAAAGAGAGCGGATGAGGGTATGTCTACAGAATATATTAATTGATGAAAATTGGGCTATCTGCACTCTCAAAGTGCATGTTGTTGCCAAATGTATTTCATATGCTGTAAACCTAGTTCATAGTTGTTAGTTTCCTTTAATGCCAAACAAACACATACCAATCGTTGGTTAGAAGGCGATCGCCGAATTCGTCCTCGCTTTCTCCCGTGTCGATGGCTGTCGTGTCGTTTATCGGTTTCGCTTGCATACAGTTCAAACCGATATGGCTCAATAGCTTCAGTTTCTTCTTCAATTTCGTTTTCGCTACCTGCCTCCACACTACAACCATCCGTTTCAATACATGCGTAATCCGTTGAATCGCTTAAGCCGCTGAAATCCGAGTCTGAATCCGAGCTAATGTCGCTATAGCTTGCTGTTCTATCCGCCATGTTTGTTTGTGTTGGCATCACTGTGTGACGTCACAGGAAAATGGACGGGTGTAAATAACGATGGTTAAAATCAGGCACTTTGAAGCTTTTTTTTTTTAGGGATATTGCGTGACGGGTAAAATTTTGAAAAAAACTTCGAAAAATAAAATAAGCCACTGGGAACTGATTTTTAATGGTTTTAACCCTTCTGAAATTGTGATAATGTTCCCCTTTAAATATATATATTAATTCGTTCATCACTTTTCACATAAATACATCTTAAAGTGCTATACAGTACAAACCAATATTTACAACCCAAAAAGACTAGTTTTTTACCGTAAAATCAACTTTGGTACTGTTTTTTCCCCCATATACAGGAAGACACTAAAACATTAAAAAACAAACAAAAAAAACATTAAAACAATTGTGTACTGTAAAAAAAAAAAAATAAACTGGCAGCTCTGTTGCTTGAATTTTACAGCTAAAAACAGTGGTATTTTTCCATTCAAATTTTTTTTTATATGCTGTAAAAAAAACACTTTTACTGTAAAATTCTGATGACTGAGCTGCCAGTTTTTAAAGTAAAATTTTAATTTGTTTTGCAGCTTATGTAAAAAAAAAAATATTGTTAATATAGCATATAGAGTACAGGCCAAAAGTTTGGACACACCTCATTCAATGTGTTTTCTTTATTTTCATGACTATTTACATTGTAGATTGTCACTGAAGGCATCAAAACTATGAATGAACACATGTGGAGTTAAGTACTTAACAAAAAAAGGTGGAATAACTGAAAACATGTTTTATATTCTAGTTTCTTCAAAATAGCCACCCTTTTTGCAAGTCATCAAGTCATAAAAATGGGGTCCCACTTTTTTGTAAGCGTTTTGAAAACAAATGATAAATGTATGCTGTGTTGTTTCTCACATTCTATATTGTGTTTTGGAAAAATGTTGTCATAAACGTTAATTCATTAAAACAATAATACAAAAGAAAACACATTTTTGCAACTCAACGCCAAGAAAACGGTAATGCTGATTATCGGTCCTGCTAGACACCGACATTTATTTAATAATACCACCTTAACATTTGACAACCAATTACACAAGGCGACTCAGTAAAGAATCTGGGTATTATCTTCGACCCAACTCTCTCCCTTGAGTCACACATTAAGAGTGTTACTAAAACGGCCTTCTTTCATCTCTGTAATATCGCTAAAATTAGTTCCATTTTGTCCACTAGCGACGCTGAGATCATTATTCATGCGTTCGTTACGTCTCGTCTCGATTACTGTAACGTATTATTTTGGGGTCTCCCTATGTCTAGCATTAAAAGATTACAGTTGGTACAAAATGCGGCTGCTAGACTTGACGAGAACAAGAAAGTTTGATCATATTACGTCTATACTGGCTCACCTGCACTGGCTTCCTGTGCACTTAAGATGCGACTTTAAGGTTTTACTACTTACGTATAAAATACTACACGGTCTAGCTCCAGCCTATCTTGCCGATTGTATTGTACCATATGTCCCGGCAAGAAATCTGCGTTCAAAGAACTCCGGCTTATTAGTGATTCCCAGAGCTCAAAAAAAGTCTGCGGGCTATAGAGCGTTTTCTATTGGGGCTCCAGTACTATGGAATGCCCTCTTGGTAACAGTTAGAGATGCTACCTCAGTAGAAGCATTTAAGTCCCATCTTAAAACTCATTTGTATGCTCTAGCCTTTAAATAGACCCCCTTTTTCGACCAGTTGATCTGCCGTTTCTTTTCCTTTCTCCTCTGCTCCCCCTATCCCTTGTGGAGGGGGAGACACAGGTCCGGTGGCCATGGATGAAGTGCTGGCTTTCCAGAGTCGGGACCCGGGGTGGACCGCTCGCCTGTGCATCGGTTGGGGACATCTCTGCGCTGCTGACCCGTCTCCGTTCGGGATGGTTTCCTGCTGACCCCACTATGGACTGGACTCTTACGATTATGTTGGATCCACTATGGACTGGACTCACAATATTATGTCAGACCCACTCGACATCCATTGCATTCGGTCTCCCCTAGAGGGGGGGGGGGTTACCCACATATGCGGTCCTCTCCAAGGTTTCTCATAGTCATTCATATCGACGTCCCACTGGGGTGAGTTTTTCCTTGCCCTTATGTGGGCTCTGTACCGAGGATGTCGTTGTGGCTTGTGCAGCCCTTTGAGACACTTGTGATTTAGGGCTATATAAATAAACATTGATTGATTGATTTTTATGCATATGTAAATGTATTCAGTTATAAATTCGTTCACTTTCTTCTTACCTTCATGGATCTAAACTTTACCGCTGCCGGTATTTTTTTTCTATATTTTTTAAAAATATTTTCTATTTTTGGCCAAAGTAAGACAAAGAAAACAATCTGAAGTTTTCTTTATTTTTTTAGTTTTAATGCCATGATTTTAATAGTCCGGCCCGCGTGTGCACAGACTTTCTTCCACGCGGCCCCTGAGCTAAAATGAGTTTGACACCCCTGCTCTAGTGGTAATCCAAATAATTGCTTAATTACCCCCCCTCCCGTCCAAATTGTCCCAAGCTGTCTAATTCATGGTCCAATTCATTAAAAACCACGTTAAAATGTCATTGAAAAAAACAACTTGCCCACTGAACTATGTGAAGACTATAAAAAAGGTATAGGACCACACACATTTCAAAAATACACCCATTTAAACCATTTACAAGGCCTGATGGGTAATATGCAAAACACTCCATGTTTGCCATATTTTAGTAACTTGAGGGACATGGATAGAATATGGATGATTGGCTAGATGTTTCTGATGGATTACAAAACGTTAACAAGATCGTAAGGGGAGTAAACAAGGTAGGAATGTTGCACATATATTAATATTCAATGTTTTATGGTTTGTACTTCCTATTGTAGTGGCAGGCAATCTCAATTGGCATATCCGGGTGGCCAGCATTCTTTTTTGATTGCTGATGATCGATAATGAGCCCGTGGTCCTTCACTTAACGTAAGTCATTTAAGTTACAATATTTTTGTTTTTTTACACAAGCGTGTTTACAATGTGCCTGCCCATACAAGATTCCTTTGTTTTGAACGTTATTTCAGTCCCACCCTCTTGTTATTCCACCGTGATTCCAGTTCTACTCAGTCCAGGTCGTTTATTTGTTGTGCAAATACTCTTAAAGGGCACACTGGGTAATATTTGTATTATTCTGTTGCCAGCAATGGAAAGAGTGGATTTGAAAGAGGACCTCGTCTAAAGGTTTAGGACTGTTACAAGAGGTTACAGCTACAAGAGGAAATTTGACACCGTGTTTGTATTTTGCGCCAACTGTTGCATGTTGTCTAATGTACTGTAATAGCTCAATACTTTGCAATATTGTTTAATGTCAGCCATCGTCTTACAAGAAGATTCAGTCTGTACTTGGTGGTGGTAACCATGGCAAACTACTAAAGCAGCTACAGCTGACCCTGGGCTAGACTGATTGTTTTATAGGTGCCACCCCTGAGGGAAAAAAAAGTCTGGACAAGCCACTGCAGCTCCCTATCTTAAATGCTAACATGAAAACAAAAGTCGTTACAAACCTACTCCATTAAGAAACGACATAACCCCATGTAAATTTGCATAAACAGTGCTGTTCGAGCAACTAAGATATTCAATTGTGCACATTGAACTTACAAAAACAGAGTGCTTGTTCTATACCAGGGGTCGGCAACCCGCGGCTCTTTGACCACTCTGATGCGGCTCAGCTGCATTCTTGCCAACCCTCCCGATTTTTCCGGGAGACTTCCGGATTTCACTGCCTCTCCCAGGGCAAACATTCTCCGATTTTCACCCGGACAACAAAATTGAGGGCGTGCCGTGATGGCACTGCATTTTGCGTCCTCTACAACCTATCGTCGCGTCCGCTTTTTCATCTAAGAAACAGCGTGCCGGCCCAGTCACATCTTGTATGCGGCGTCTGCTCACACACTAAGTGACAGCAAGGCATACTTGTTCAACAGCCATACAGATCACACTGACGGTGGCCGTATAAACAACTATAGCACTCTTACTAATATGCGCCACACTGTGAACCCACACCAAACAAGAATGACAAACACATTTCGTTGAGAACATCCACACCGTAACACAACATAAACACAACAGAACAAATACCCAGAATCCCATGCATCCCTAACTCTTCCGGGCTACATTACACACACCCTGCTACCACCAAACCCCGCCCACCTCAAGCTACGCACGGGGGGTCGGGGGGGTGTTGTTGATGTGTGGGGGGGCAGGGTTGGGGTGGCGGGCTTTGGTGGTAGCGGGGGTGTATAAAGTAGCCCGGAAGAGTTAGGGATGCATGGGATTCTGGGTATTTGTTCTGTTGCGTTACGGTGCGGATGTTCTCCCGAAATGTGTTTGTCATTCTTGTTTGGTGTGGGTTCACAGTGTGGCGCATATTAGTAAGAGTGTTAAAGTTTATATCGCCACCCTCAGTGTGATCTGTATGGCTGTTAACCAAGTATGCATTGCATTCACTTATGTGTGTCTGCAGAAGCCTCATATAACATGTAACTGGGCTGGCAAGCTGTTTGTTCAAGCTGTAGAGGGCGCTAAAGGTAGTGACATCACGGCACGCCCTTATTATTGTTGTTTGGGTGAAAATCAGCATACATTCAAGAGAATAGTTTCCCTGAAATTCGGGAGTCTACTGGAAAAATCGGGAGGGTTGGCAAGTGTGACGCTGTCAAGTGCCCTTCATATAAAACTCGCAGGCCGCACTAACATTACATTTCCATATTAAGGTGCGGGCCGCATGTCTGAGACCCCTGAACAGAGTAGGACGCCACTACACCCGCCAGAAATAATAATATATTTTAATTTGTTCATCACTTTTCACTTAAATAAATCTTAAAGAGCTACAGTACAAACCAATATTTAAAACACAAAAAGCTTAATTATTAAAACAGATAAAATACTGAGACTAAAACACTATCAGGGAAACATAAGAAACACAAAACATGCAAAATAGTGGCTTTTCTTTAAGTATGTCACTTTATTTTATTTTAGTTTTTTTTTAAAGTAACTTGGTCAAATAATTTCAGTGTATGTACAGTATAAGTACTTTGAGTACATTCAACAATACCGCGATAATGATAACCGTGATATGACATTTTCATATATCCCCATGTCCTTTTACAAAAATTACAAGATTTTAAACAATCTACAAAAAATCTGGGTGTGATTTTTGACTTTGGGCTAACTTTTAACCCACGTAATAAAAATATTACAAAAATAGTTTATCATCTTAACATGCCGTAATTTCCTGTCATTTAGACTATTGTAATGTTCTGCTCTCTGGCCTTCCCAAAAGGAATATCAGAACTCTACAAATATTACAAAACTCTGAGGACCAGAGGGCGGGAACACATTACACCAGTTTTAAAGTCGCTACATTGACTGTCTGTCCACTTCAGGGTCGATTTTAAAGTTCTAATATGAGTTAAATGTCTTAATGGCCTTGCACCTTCTTAATTATCAGACCTGCTTTTACCGTATCAACCCTCGGGGACCCTGAGATCCTCTTGCACCAGCCTTTTATTTTTAGCAAATACCAGAACAAAGACCCACGGTGAGGTGGCATTTAGCCACTATGTTCCCCACCTATGAAACAGCCTGCTAGAGTGTTGATATTATTTAAAAAGGTTAAAGACACACCTTTTTAATCAGGCTTTTTACTGATCATGTTGAAATCTTATGTTTTTAATTATTTATTGTGTTGTTTTCTATCTTAATTATTAATAGAACTACTATTATTCTCTCAATGTTACGTTTTTATTAACATTTATGTATTAACGGCCTACTGAAACCCACTACTACCGACCACGCAGTCTGATAGTTTATATATCAATGATGAAATCTTAACATTGCAACACATGCCAATACGGCCGGGTTAGCTTACTAAAGTGCAATTTTACATTCCGCGCGAAATATCCTGCTGAAAACGTCTTGGTATGATGACATCAGCGCGTGACGTCACGTATTGTGGAGGACAGCATGGTGGCCAGCTATTAAGTCGTCTGTTTTCATCGCAAAATTCCACAGTATTTTGGACATCTGTGTTGGTGAATCTTTTGCAATTTGTTCAATGAACAATGGAGACCGCAAAGAAGAAAGCTGTAGGTGGGAAGCGGTGTATTGCGGCCGACTTCAGCAACACAAACACAGCCGGTGTCTCATTGTTTACATTCCCGAAAGATGACAGTCAAGCATAACCATTGGCCTGTGGAGAACTGGGACAACAGAGACTCTTACCAGGAGGACTTTGAGTTGGATATGCAGACACGGTACCGTGAGTACGCTTCCAAACATTTGATCGCTTGCCCGTACGTGCGTGCCGCTATGTGCATGTCACGTAAATAATTCAATATATACACCCTGATGATTATCTTGTGTGATGACTGTATTATGATGATAGTATATAAGATAGTATATATCTGTACCCAACTTAAACAAGTTGAAAAACTCATTCGGGTGTTACCATTTAGTGGTCAATTGTACGGAATATATACTTCACTGTGCAACCTACTAATAAAAGTCTCAAAAAGTCTCACGTACGTAACTTTGGGGACTTTGGGGAAATATATGTGCTGTATGAACTTTGGGGAGATGAACGGTACTTTGGGCTGTGGGATTGAGTGTGTTGTGCAGGTGTTTGAGTTGTATTGGCGGGTTATATGGACGGGAGGGGGGAGGTGTTTGTTATGCGGGATTCATTTGTGGCATATTAAATATAAGCCTGGTTGTATTGTGGCTAATAGAGTATATATATGTCTTGTGTTTATTTACTGTTCTAGTCATTCCCAGCTGAATATCAGGTCCCACCCGCCTCTCACAGCATCTTCCCTATCTGAATCGCTCCCACTGCCCTCTAGTCCTTCACTCTCACTTTCCTCATCCACGAATCTTTCATCCTCGCTCAAATTAATGGGGAAATCGTCGCTTTCTCGGTCCGAATCGCTCTCGCTGCTGGTGGCCATGATTGTAAACAATGTGCAGATGTGAGGAGCTCCACAACCTGTGACGTCACGCTACTCGTCTGCTACTTCCGGTACAGGCAAGGCTTTTTTATCAGCGACCAAAAGTTGCAAACTTTATCGTCGATGTTCTCTACTAAATCCTTTCAGCAAAAATATGGCAATATCGCGAAATGATCAAGTATGACACATAGAATGGACCTGCTATCCCCGTTTAAATAAGAAAATCGCATTTCAGTAGGCCTTTAATGATATATTTTATCCATATATTTTTTTACATACATTACTCATATGTTACGTACTATTTTTTAGATGGCCTTAATTTTAGTTATTCTCTAATGTGGACACCACAAAGGTGGTGTTTTTCTTCAAATCCTCAGTGCCATGCCATGTTTTTTTTTTGTTCATGTCAACAGTGATGTGTACGCGTTCTTTTTTTTTTTGTGTACAACACTTTGCCACTTGGCTGTGTATGGAAAAAAGCTATATAAATAAAGTTTGATTTGACAGCTTGCTAGTCAAACGTGCAGGATGTGTTGCAATAATAAATACAAAAAAAACATACTCACAATTTTGTGTCTAGCTGCAGCAAAAAGCCCTGATTATCATACACTGAAAGAGAAAAACAAAAATTAGTTTAGTAGATTTGAGATCAAATAAAAGTATAACATCAGATGTTGGGTTAGTTAACACTTGTTTGTTTGTGAGTTAACACATTGTTGCTGTAGTTATTTTTACATGTAGAAAGAACTGGAATTTAAGGGTTTAAGACAAACAAGCAAGGTTAAGGTGAAGCCAGACAAAATGATCAGTTGAGTCTAAAATAAAGTGAGGATAACAGTTAGCGATCACCTATGGACAACCAAATCGGCGGCCAATAGGTGCCTGCTATGGAGTTGAGGAGGGTAAAGCCATTAAGAAGACAGAACACAACCATGTTAAATACAGCGGTGCCCAAAAATGTATTTACACTTTGAATAAAATGAAGGCCATTACATGACGAGAAGATGCAATAGAATCAGGTATTATTTCATTACTGAAGTTTCCAATATCTTGTAGGACTAATGGCTTCCATTACCATTCACAATTGGTTAAGTCCAAAAATACAATAAAAAAAGGAAAAATCAATGTTATAGTGTGGATACATTTCCTGGACACGCTATATTTATGAAATGACGAGAACTAGAGAGAGATACATGATCTTAGACAGCCACAATGTATCCCAGCGGGCATTGACCAATTGTTTATGATACTGTATATGTACCATAAGCGATGCTGAACAAAAACAAGCTTCTGATCCAAACTCTAATCCAAATTGTAAATTTGTACTAGTGCAGTTAGTATCAGACAAAATGTATAACTGACCTGCGTAGTGCATACAAAAATATCGATGTGACATATTATAATCCTATAGCTTCTAGCGATGGTTAGAATTCTACAGCATATATAGTTTCGGTTCGGTTCAATGCAGAGACCACATAGTACAAGAGGAGACCAGGTTTATCAAAAGGTAAGCGTTAGTGGGAACTTGGAAGTAGAAAGAGCAGAGTTATGCCTGCGGTTGTTGAGCTCGTCTTCATAGAGGAGCTAAAGGAGAAAGATAAAGACAAGCAAAATGGGAATGCATGACAGCTCATTAAGGAAGGGTCCAAGCAATGCCCTGGAGGATGAGGACATTTACCAAAGCAGCAAGGAGGACAAATATGAGTGTATGGACGATATGTTTCTGTGGAGAAACATAACGCAGGGTGAGGTCCCCCAGACATTGCTTTGGGCAGAATAAAAGCAGTGGACTTCCAAATAAAGAGAATCTAAAATCGAATATAGAAACTGCGCCAGCATTCGACTAAAGACTGCATTTTACAGTTATCCGATAAGGACAGCAGAGGGCAGTGTTGCATCACAATGCAACTAATAAGGGGACGTTTGCCATAGAACAGGGGTCGGCAACCTTTACCAGTCAAAGAGCCATTTTGACCAGTTTCACAGATTATAGAAAACAATTGGAGCCGCAAAATTTTTTTGAAATTTAAAATGAAATAACACTGCCTACAAAGTTTTTCTTTTTTGCTTTGTGCTATGTATAAACCAGGGGTCTCAGACACGCTGCCCACACCTTTATATGGAATTTGAAAGCTGGTGCGGCACGCAGATTTTAAATGAATGGCGCTTGTCAGCGTCATGCGTGCCGTGATGGTACAGCATATAGCGCCCACTACACGTAGGTGACAGCAAGGCATACTTGGTCAACAACCACACAGGTTACACTGACGGTGGCGGTATAATGCGCCACACTGTGAACCCACACCAAACAAGAATGACAAACACATTTCGGGAGAACATCTGCACTGTAACACAACATAAGCACAACAGGACAAATACCCAGAATCCCATGCAGCCCTAACTCTTCCGGGATACATTATACACCCCCACTACCAAACCCCGCCCACCTGTATAATGTAGCCCGGAAGAGTCAGGGCTGCATGGGATTCTGGGTGTTTGTTCTGTTGTGTTTATGTTGTGTTAAGGTGCAGATGTTCTCCCGAAATGTGTTTGTCATTCTTGTTTGGTTTTGGTTCAAAGTGTGGCGCATTATTAGTAAGAGTGTTAAAGTTGTTTTATATGGTCACCGTCAGTGTAACCTGTGTGGCGGTTGACCAAGTACCGTATTTTCCGCACTATAAGGCGCACCTAAAAACCACAAATTTTCTCAAAAGCTGACAGTGCGCCTTATAACCCGGTGCGCTTTATATATGGATAAATATTAAGATTCATTTTCATAAAGTTTAGGTCTCGCAACTACGGTAAACAGCCGCCATCTTTTTTCCCCGTAGAAGAAGCGCGCGGTGCATGCTGGGATATGTGACGTTTCATTTCCATTTGTGTGTTTATGTAAAGACCCCAAAATGGCTCCTATTAAGTGTGTTGTCTGTCTAATTATAAATAATGCAGACGAGGCGTGTTAACTGAGTTCTCAACGTTTACTCACAGCGTGCTAACTGCCAGCATACAACGCTTCTCAGGGCTACCGCGCATGCTCGTAACTATCGTTGCATGCTGGGTAGTGTAGTTGTTATATTTGCTAGCTCATAACAGCACATTGAGAGACACGCTTACGCGCTTAATTCAATACTCGCCGTCATTCCGGGTGGATTGACAAAAGACCTCCAGCCGCTAGATATTGGTGTCAACAGGGCATTCGAAGCTAGACTGCTAACTGCGTGGGAACAATGGCTGACAGAAGGCGAACACACCTTCACTAAGACGAGGAGGCAGCGCCAGACGACGCCAACATCTGCCAGTGGATCGTAAATTTGCCCAACTTTTCACTTCGGACACCGAAGACGAAGGATTTACGAATGAAGAATAACTTCAGAAAGTGAGCGCTATGTTTATTTTGTGTGTTGTGACATTAACGTTCGAGCAACATTATGTTGCTATTGCTCTGCACTATTTTGAATTTTACTATGTTTGTGATTGCACATTTGCGTACATTTTGGGAGTGAACAGAGTTGTTAGAACGCTGGTTTTTAATATATTATTAAAGTTTGACTGACCTATCTGACTGTTTTTTTGACATTCCCTTTAGCGCAGCGTAGGCGCGGCTTATAGTCCGGGGCGGCTTATTGGTGGACAAAGTTATGAAATATGCCATTCATTGAAGGTGCGGCTAATAATCCGGTGCGCCTTATAGTGCGGAAAATACGGTATGCCTTGCTGTCACGTACGTGTGCAAGCAGAAGATGTATATTGTATAACAAGTGTGGGGCTGGCACATGTTAATACAGATTGTAGAGGGCGCCAAATGTTGTACCATCATGGCATGCCCTTATTATAGCCGTAAGGGTGAAAATCGGTGAATATTAATCCCGGGAGTTTTCTGCGAGAGGCACTGATATCCGGACGGAAGTCTCACGGGAAAATTGGGGGGTTCGCATCAGAGTGATCAAAGAGCCGCATGCGGCTCCGTAGCCGCGGGTTGCCGACCCCTGCCATAGAACATACTTCCTTTCACTAGGTGGGATTTACAAAAAAAATATGCATTTAATCTTGTTATGTGTGTAATCTTAAACATGTTTTCTGAGGTATTTTTCCACCTGTTTGACTAGGTTGTTTTATGTCAATCTAATCTCGAATGGGGGAGGAACGGTAAGGAGGGGTAAGGGTTTCACTTGGTAGAGCTGCAGATGTACCTGAGCCTACAATTAGTCCCACGGAGGTATCTGATTCCAGCTCTGAAACACAAAAGGGTCAGTTAGGCACATTTGAGGCCAGTCTGTGTCTGAAGAAACATGAGGACGACGAGGAGAAGACTGATTAGTACATTTACTCCAAGTAGATTGAATTATGAGCGTCGCATTACTCATTCAAACACTGAAGCCAAATGAAAGCCACTAAATCTAGAAAAAAAAACCTCACTGCGCTTAGGTTATTAATGCAGCGTCACCCATGAAGATGGAGCGAACACAACACACACATTAGGAAAATGAAAGGGAGATAGATGAAAGTGATAAAGCCAAAGCTGATCAGTTAGAAGTGATTTGTATTCTATGAAAAAAAAAAATCAACCACCACGACCTAGCTGCCCATAGACAGTCAGTTTATTAAATGGGCGATCGCAGGCCCACTACCTGCAATTCTTTTCACTTCAGTCCCTTTAGTCGGGACTACTGTTGCCACATCAGCATCAAGCTCTGAAAATAAAAGTGGGTTAAGACACTGGAAAAGCATTACTGGTGTAGAACTGTGAGAGCAACCACAGATGCACTCATTCAAAGTAAAGACAGAAAGAGGACCCTAGTACCTACCCAAGTAACCCTACAACAGAGGAAATAATTGTCCAGTCCTATGTGACAAGAGGTCCCCAAGGGGTGTAGAGTCACTTATTCATTTACCGACTGTGTGGGCATGTCTCACAGGGCTGTTACATTACCCCTTTCCGAAAACATGCTACTAGGTGAATAGAACACTATAAAGTTTGTCAACAGTACCACAAGAAATTAGCAAACTGATTAGTCCAATTTTACGATCATGTCACAATAAAATTGTAAAGCTCTTACACCCCAAAGCAAATACAAGTGCAGTAAATCCAATCTAATTGCATTGCATACCACACAACAAGATGGTGTGTGTGCGCGTCAAACACTTAGCAACCTGACTGTGGAAACAAACCGTTATTGAGACGGTGAGAGCATGTGATTTGATGCTCCAGGTACGTCTTTCACATTGAAGGGACAAGAACAGAATACGAGCCGGGTATCTGGTATCCTTAATGTCAGCCTTGAGATTCGCCCTGGGGAAGCTTTTGGTTTTAAATGTTGACCAAAGTACAAAACTAAGTTAAAAGAAAAATAAACCGTTTCGAGGAGATCAAATTCATGTCCTGTAGTTAATTACTCACTCCTGTAGATCTGTTGCTGAAACTGTAAT
The DNA here is from genome assembly GCF_033978685.3 of Nerophis lumbriciformis. Lineage (NCBI taxonomy): Eukaryota > Metazoa > Chordata > Actinopteri > Syngnathiformes > Syngnathidae > Nerophis > Nerophis lumbriciformis. Next base: position 65,290,943 of record NC_084550.2, read on the forward strand.
TGTGTATGAGCATTAGGGCTGTGAAACTTTCGGGGTTTATTCTCTATTCAAACCAATTCACGATTCAAAATCAATACTTTTTTTTTTTTTTTAATAACATTGAATGCCAGTTCTATGATGAACTACTGTACTTTCCTCCATAAAATAGACAAGCAGCTCTCATGAATTGTTGTATGACTTAAAAGAAAACTGGTTTTGTTTAAAGGGGAACATTATCACCAGACATATGTAAGCGTCAATATATACCTTGATGTTGCAGAAAAAAGACCATATATTTTTTTAACCGATTTCCGAACTCTAAATGGGTGAATTTTGGCGAATTAAATATTCGCTCTCGGAGCGATGACGTCACAACGTGACGTCGCATCGGGAAGCAATCCGCCATTTTCTCAAACACCGGTTCAAAACAAGCTCTGTTATTTTCCGTTTTTTCGACTGTTTTCCGTACCTTGGAGACATCATGCCTCGTCGGTGTGTTGTCGGAGGGTGTAACAACACGAACAGGGACGGATTCAAGTTGCACCAGTGGCCCAAAGATGCGAAAGTGGCAAGAAATTGGACCTTTGTTCCGCACACTTTACCGACGAAAGCTATGCTACGACAGAGATGGCAAGAATGTGTGGATATCCTGCGACACTCAAAGCAGATGCATTTCCAACGATAAAGTCAAAGAAATCTGCCGCCAGACCCTCATTGAATCTGCCGGAGTGTGTGAGCAATTCAGGGACAAAGGACCTCGCTAGCACGGCAAGCAATGGCGGCAGTTTGTTCCCGCAGACGAGCGAGCCAAACCCCCTGGATGTCTTGGCTCACACCGTCCCAAGATGATCAAGAGAAGAATATCGACCCTAGCTTCCCTGGCCTGCTGACATGAGGGTATGTCTGCAGAATATATTAATTGATGAAAATTGGACTGTCTGCACTCTCAAAGTGCATGTTGTTGCCAAATGTATTTCATATGCTGTAAACCTAGTTCATAGTTGTTAGTTTCCTTTAATGCCAAACAAACACATACCAATCGTTGGTTAGAAGGCGATCGCCGAATTCGTCCTCGCTTTCTCCCGTGTCGCTGGCTGTCGTGTCGTTTTCGTCGGTTTCGCTTGCATACGGTTCAAACCGATATGGCTCAATAGCTTCAGTTTCTTCTTCAATTTAGTTTTCGCTACCTGCCTCCACACTACAACCATCCGTTTCAATACATTCGTAATCTGTTGAATCGCTTAAGCCGCTGAAATCAGAGTCTGAATCCGAGCTAATGTCGCTATAGCTTGCTGTTCTTTCCGCCATGTTTGTTTGTGTTGGCATCACTATGTGACGTCACAGGAAAATGGACGGGTGTATATAACGATGGTTAAAATCAGGCACTTTGAAGCTTTTTTTAGGGATATTGCGTGATGGGTAAAATTTTGAAAAAAACTTCGAAAAATATAATAAGCCACTGGGAACTGATTTTTAATGGTTTTAACAATTCTGAAATTGTGATAATGTTCCCCTTTAACAGAATGCTACCCACACATTTAATAAAGTCAAATACAAATAAGGCAGCAAGACTCAGGCAAATCATATTGTTGGTGTAGATGCCCATATCTGCTGTACAGAATTGCTTTACAGAAGAGAAGTGTAGGATTTTTTTTTTTTTTTAATTGATTAAGAATCGTTAGAAATAAGAATAGTGATTCAATCGAAAATTGATTGGACACCCGTAATGAGCACCATTGGATAAATTAAAACGATCCCGAATGGAGAAAACTAAATGTATTGCAGCTGGATCTTTGCACAGTCATCAAGCTCACTGACCCTACAATCACTAAGAACGGGAGAAAAAATGCCTTCTGAATAATTTTGTGTGTGTTTTCATTCAAAAAGGTGCATATAGGTCGGGGGGCTCAAACATCACTCATTTTTGTGGCCCGCTAAGTAACTTGTTTAGTGATATTGCGGCTCATGCACCCTAGATGGTTCAGAAGAGTGAAATATGTCCTTGCAATTTTGAATCAAACTTGGTAACTACAACGAGGGTGCAAACACAAAAAATACAAAACCACCAACAAATTGGGTAACACAAACAGCAAATTCCTATGAGCAAGGGGAACTTTTAGCAGTGCCAAATTTAATTTTACATTTATAATGCCTTAAGGTCTACCACAGCTCAGCTGCTGGTCAAAGTAATTAACAAATGTAGTCATTTTGAAGTAAATATTTAATGTGGCCCGGCCCCTACTTCCAATGCCCCCCAGGTAGATTGACTTTAAAACCCCAATCTAGATTTTAAAAGCCAATAGGAACGTTTGATAGCGTTCCATTTGAACGTTTATACTGGCTAGAACAGGCGCCATACAAGTCGTCACCCATCTATTTAACATAGCAACACTAGATAGGGTAGGACTCAAGTAACAAAACACAAAGCACAAAATATTAAAATTGTACATTTATAATGCCTACCACAGCTCCGGGTAAAACCCCGATCTAGATTATAAAAGCCAATAGGAACGTTTTATAGTGTTCTGTTTGAACGTTTATACTGGATAAAACAGGCGCCACACAAGCCGTCACCCATCTATTTAACATAGCAACACTAGATAGGGTAGGACTCAAAGCACAAAACAAACAAAGATTATTAAAATTGTACATTTATAATGCCTACCACAGCTCCGGATACTATAGCTGCTGGTCGAAGTAGTTAAATATAGCCACGTGGCTAAAACATGATTTTGAAGTAAATATTTAACGTGGCCCAGCAGCTACTTCCAATGCCCCCCAGATAAATAGACTTTAAAACCCCTATCTAGATTTTACAAGCCAATAGGAACGTTTTATAGTGTTCCGTTTGAACGTTTATACTGGCTAGAACAGGCACCATACAAGCCGTCACCCATCTATTTAACATAGCAACACTAGATAGGGTAGAACTCAAAGCACAAAACAAACAAAGAATATTAAAATTGTACATTTATAATGCCTACCACAGCTCAGGGTCACTATGGCTGCTGGTCGAAGTAGTTGACAAATGTAGTCACGTGGCTAAAACATGATTTTGAGGTAAATATATAATGTGGCTCAGCACCTATTTCCAATGCCCCCCCGGAAAATAGACTTTAAAGGCTTACTGAAACCCACTACTACCGACCACGCAGTCTGATAGTTTATATATCAATGATGAAATCTTCGGTATGATGACGTCAGCGCGTGACGTCGCGGATTGTGGAGGACATTTTGAGACAGCATGATGATCAGCTATTAAGTAGTCTGTTTCATCGCAAAATTCCACAGTATTCTGGACATCTGTGTTGGTGAATCTTTTGCAATTTGTTCAATGAACAATGGAGACAGCAAAGAAGAAAGCTGTAGGAGGGAAGCGGTGTATTGCGGCCGACTTTAGCAACACAAACACGGCCGGTGTTTCATTGTTTACATTCCCGAAAGATGACAGTCAATCTTTACCATTGGCCTGTGGAGAACTGGGACAACAGAGACTCTTACCAGGAGGACTTTGCGTTGGATACGCAGACACGGTACCGTGAGTACGCTTCCAAACATTTGATCGCTTGCCTGTACGTGCGTGCCGCTATGTGCATGTCACGTAAATAATTCAATGTATACACCCTGATGATTATCTTGTGTGATGACTGTATTATGATGATAGTTTATATATGATAGTATAGATCTGTATCATGAATCAATTTAAGTAGACCCCGACTTAAACAAGTTGAAAAACTTATTCGGGTGTTACCATTTAGTGGTCAATTGTACGGAATATATACTTCACTGTGCAACCTCAAAAAGTCTCACGTACGTAACTTTGAGGAAATATATGTGCTGTATGAACTTTGGGGAGGTGAACGGTACTTTGGGCTGTGGGATTGAGTGTGTTGTGCAGGTGTTTGAGTTGTATTGGCGGGTTATATGGACGGGAGGGGGAAAGTGTTTGTTATGCGGGATTAATTTGTGGCATATTAAATATAAGCCTGGTTGTGTTGTGGCTAATAGAGTATATATATATGTCTTGTGTTTATTTACTGTTTTAGTCATTCCCAGCTGAATATCAGGTCCCACCCGCCTCTCACAGCATCTTCCCTATCTGAATCGCTCTAGTCCTTCACTCTCACTTTCCTCATCCACGAATCTTTCATGCTCGCTCAAATTAATGGGGAAATCGTCGCTTTCTCAGTCCGAATCGCTCTCGCTGCTGGTGGCCATGATTGTAAACAATGTGCGGATGTGAGGAGCTCCACAACCTGTGACGTCACGCTACTCGTCTGCTACTTCCGGTACAGGCAAGGCTTTTTTTATTAGCGACCAAAAGTTGCGAACCTTATCATCGATGTTCTCTACTAAATCCTTTCAGCAAAAATATGGCAATATCGCGAAATGATCAAGTATGACACATAGAATGGACCTGCTATCCCCGTTTAAATAAGTAAATCGCATTTCAGTAGGCCTTTAAAACCCCAATCTACATTTTAAAAGCCAATAGGAACGTTTTATAGTGTTCCATTTGAACGTTTATACTGGCTAGAACAGGCACCATACAAGCCGTCACCCATCTATTTAACAGAGCAACACTAGATAGGGTATGACTCAAAAGGGTAGGATTCAAAGCACAAAACAAACAAAGGCTATTGCTAAACTCTGTTTAACATAATGAATAGGCTACTCATTTTAAATTACACTTATTACACTCACACAAAATGTTCTCTCTAAAGAAGGCAGGCCACCTGCCCTACAGCACTGGAAGACTTAACAAAAATGTTTTAACAGTAGGCCTTTTGAATTTATTTGCACATGACCATGCAGGCGTCCATGTGATTTCAGACTTGAATGAATAATACAGCACAAAGCCAAAACATTTTTTGGCCACGTCAATGGAGAGCGGAAGAATTCTGATATGACTAAATTGGGCGGGTAGAAAAGAGGTGTTTTGATATATTTTGTCTGAGGAACAGGGAGAGTGGACGGTAGGAACAGGAGTCTTAACGTTCACTCATGCAGCCAAGGACTGGCAGCAGTCCCATTTGCTTAGTCTGCATTCTTTGAGGTTGCAAGCCTTGGGCAAGTTGGGCATAGGAAAAAGTACTTTTCAAAAACTGCTACCGACATACTGGTGCAAACAGAAACGTAAGATTAACAGAGAAGAAGAATACTGATCTACAATCGCGATCAAAAGTGTACATACACTTGTAAAGAACAATGTCATGGCTGTCTTGAGTTTCCAATACTTTCTACAACTCTTATTTTTTTGTGATAGAGTGATTGAAGCACATACTTGTTGGTCACAAAAAACATTCATGAAGTTTGGTTATTTTTTTAATTTATTATGAGTCTACTGAAAATGTGAGCAAATCTGCTGGGTCAAAAGTACCGTATTTTCCGCACTATTAGCCGCACCTAAAAACCACAAATTTACTCAAAAGCTGACAGTGCGGCTTATAACCCGGTGCGCTTTATATATGGATTAATATTAAGATTCATTTTCATAAAGTTTAGGTCTCGCAACTACGGTAAACAGCCGCCATCTTTTTTCCCCGTAGAAAGAGGAAGCGCTTCTTCTTCTACGGCAAGCAACCGCCAAGGTAAGCACCCGCCCCCATAGAACAGGAAGCGCTTCTTCTTCTACTGTAAGCAACCACCCGCCCCCGTAGAAGAAGAAGCGCGGATATTACGTTTCATTTCCTTTGTGTGTTTACATCTGTAAAGACCACAAAATGGCTCCTACTAAGCGACAGGTTTCCGGTTCATGAAAAGACGCAATCTCTCCATCCGCACACGGACTACTATTTCACAGCAACTGCCTAAAGACTTTCAAGAAAAGCTGGCTACTTTCCGTGCATATTGTAAAAACAAGATAGCTGAAAAAAAGATCCGGCCAGAGAACATTATCAACATGGACGAGGTTCCACTGACTTTTGATATTCCTGTGAACCGCACTGTGGATACAACGGGAGCACGTACGGTGAATATTCGCACCACAGGGAATGAGAAGTCATCCTTCACTGTGGTTCTAGCTTGCCATGCTAATGGCCAGAAACTTCCACCCATGGTGATATTCAAAAGGAAAACCTTGCCAAAAGAGACCTTTCCAGCCGGCGTCATCATAAAAGCTAACTCGAAGGGATGGATGGATGAAGAAAAGATGAGCGAGTGGTTAACGGAAGTTTACGCGAAGAGGCCGGGTGGCTTTTTTCACGCAGCTCCGTCCATGTTGATATACGACTCCATGCGCGCCCACATCACGCTGGTTTTTAATATATTATTAAAGTTTGACTGACCTATCTGACTGTTTTTTTGACATTCCCTTTAGCGCAGTTAGATGCGGCTTATAACACGGGGCGGCTTATAGGTGGACAAAGTTTTGAAATATGCCGTTCATTGAAGGCGCGGCTTATAACCCAGGGTGGCTTATGGTGCGGAAAATACGGTATACATACAGCAATGTTAATATTTGGTTACATGTCCCTTGGCAAGTTTCACTGCAATAAGGCGCTTTTGGTAGCCATCCACAAGCTTCTGCTTGAGTTTTTGACCACTCCTTTTAACAAAATTGGGGCAGTTCAGCTAAATTTGTTGGTGTTCTGACATGGACTTGTTTCTTCAGCATTGTCCACACATTTAAGTCAGGACTTTGGGAAGGCCATTCTAAAACCTTAATCAGAGCCTGAATTAGCCATTCCTTTACCACTTTTGACGTGTGTTTGGGGTAGAGATGTCCGATAATATCGGGCTGCCGATATTATCGGCCGATAAATGCTTTAGAATGTAATATCGGAAATTATCGGTATCGGTTTCAAAAAGTAAAATTTATGACTTTTTAAAACGCCGCTGTACGGAGTGGTACACAGACCTAGGGAGAAGTACGGGGCGCCAATAAACCTTAAAGGCACTGCCTTTGCGTGCCGGTCCAATCATATAATATCTACGGCTTTTCACACACACAAGTGAATGCAAGCCATAATTGGTCAACAGCCTTCCAGGTCACACTAAGGGTGGGCGTATAAACAACTTTAACACTGTTACAAATAATAATAATAATAATAATAATAAATTGGATTTATATAGTGCTTTTTTAAGTACCCAAAGTCGCTTTACATGTAGAACCCATCAATCATTCACACCTGGTGGTGGTAAGCTACTTTCATAGCCACAGCTGCCCTGGGGTAGACTGACGGAAGCTTGGCTGCAATTTGCGCCAACGGCCCCTCCGACCACCACCATTCATCATTCAATTCACCGGTGTGAGTGGCGCCGGTAGCAAAGGGTGAAGTGTCCCGCCCAAGGACACAACGGCAGCGATTTTTGGATGGTAAGAGGCGGGGAGCGAACCTGCAACCCTCAGGTTTCTGGCACGGTTGCTCTACCCACTACGCCATGCCAAATATGCGCCACACTGTGAACCCACACCAAACAAGAATGACAAACACATTTCGGGAATGACAAACACATCCGCACCGTAACACAACACAAACACAACAGAACAAATACCCAGAACCCCTTGCAGCACTAACTCTTCCTGGACGCTACAATATACACCCCCTGCTACCCCCACCCCCACACCTCAACCCCGCCCACCTCAACCTCCTCATGCTCTCTCAGGGAGAGCATGTCCCAAATTCCAAGCTGCTGTTTTGAGGCATGTTAAAAAAAATAATGCACTTTGTGACTTCAATAATAAATATGTCAGTGCCATGTTGGCATTTTTTACCATAACTTGAGTTGATTTATTTTGAAAAACCTTGTTACATTGTTTAATGCAGTGGTTCTCAAATGGGGGTACGTGTACCCCTGGGGGTACTTGAAGGTATGCCAAGGGGTACGTGAGATTTTTTTTAAATATTCTAAAAATAGCAACAATTCAAAAATCCTTTATAAATATATTTATTGAATAATACTTCAACAAAATATGAATGTAAGTTCATAAACTGAACATCAAATCAAGTAGGCTATTCCATTAATTACCATAAACCCAGAGTTTCCCCCATGCCATGATGGTTTGACCCTCACTAAAATGTCAGTCAAAAAGAACTGTGAAAAGAAATGCAACAATGCAATATTCAGTGCTGACAGCTAGATTTTTTGTAGACATGTTCCATAAATATTGATGTTAAAGATTTCTTTTTTTGTGAAGAAATGTTTAGAAATAAGTTCATGAATCCAGATGGATCTCTATTACAATCCCCAAAGAGGGCCCTTTAAGTTGATGATTACTTCTGTGTGTCGAAATCTTTATTTATAATTGAATCACTTCTTTATTTTTCAACAAGTTTTTAGATATTTTTATATCTTTTTTTCCAAATAGTTCAAGAAAGACCACTACAAATGAGCAATATTTTGCACTGTTATACAATTTAATAAATCATAAACTGATGACATAGTGCTGTATTTTACTTCTTTATCTCTTTTTTTCAACCAAATATGCTTTGCTCTGATTAGGGGGTACTTGAATTAAAAAAATGTTCACAGGGGGTACATCACTGAAAAAAGGTTGAGAACCACTGGTTTAATGCATCCAGCGGGGCATCACAACAAAATTAGGCATATATAATGTGTTAATTTCACGAGCGTATATATCGGTATCGGTTGATATCGGAATCGGTAATTAAGAGTTGGACAATATCGGCAAAAAAGCCATTATTGAACATCTCTAGTTTGGGGTCATTGTCCTGTTGGAACACCCAACTGCGCCCAAGACCCAACCTCCGAGCTGATGATTTTAGGTTGTCCTGAAGAATTTGGAGGTAATCCTCCTTTTTCATTGTCCCATTTAAAGCACCAGTTCCATTGGCAGCAAAACAGGCCCAGAGCATAATACTACCACCACCATTATTGACGGTAGGCATGGTGTTCCTGGGATTAAAGCCCTCACCTTTTCTCCTCCAAACATATTGCTGGGTATTGTGGCCAAACAGCTCAATTTTTGTTACATCTGACCACAGAACCTTCCTCCAGAAGGTCTTATCTTTGTCCATGTGATGTCAGATGAAATAAAAATGGAGCTGTTTGGCCACAATACCCAGCAATATGTTTGGAGTAGGGATGTCCCGATCCGATATTTGGATCGGCCGCCGATATTTGCAAAAAAATGCGTATCGGCAAGGCATGGGAAAATGCCGATCCAGATCCAGTAAAAAAAAAAAAAAAAACTCCGCTCCGTGTTTTCCAACGCACCTATTTAAATAGTACATTCCACTTTTCTGCTGCTCCCTAATTTCCGTTCCGCATTTTCCAGCACACCTTCAACACATCCACAGGTCTGTGGATTCTCACGCAGTTGCTTTTAGCTGCTGGCATTACACGACAGGCTCTTCTCACTCTTTTCTGTGTCTCCCTCTCACAGACAGCAAGCGCACCTTCTTACACACGTCACATACTGTCACGTCATACGTCACATACGTATACGCCCTCCTTGAGCATAGAGGTAGCAGCATGGCTAACGTTAGCTGTGATGCTAGCGCAGCCGTGTGACCAACATTCTCTCTAAGGTGCGCGCCTGTGCAATTGCACACTGTTTAAATGTCCTCTGCGCATAGCAATTATATGCCACGCACAAAATCAAATAAAAAAATAAGCGCATAACAATTTTCGACACACGGACACGACAGAGAAAACAGTTTTCGTCATCATTGTTCAAATATTGTGAGGTCTGTCGAGACGCTTATCTCCATTCGGTGCCACACGCCCACACCATCAAAATGCCGAGGCAAAAATTTCCACATCAACACCGTATGAAAAAATTAGTGATTTTTTTAGTTGTGATTTCCTTCTCTGCATGAAAGTTTAAAAGTAGCATATATTAATGCAGTATGAAGAAGAATGTTTTAATGTAGACATGCAAGCCTTGAAAGAAAATGTTGAAAATCAAGACTACATTTCCTGCAAATGGATGCATTTCTACCCTATATTTTAACTTTAGATTTATTCTCATATCAAACTCTTTTGGCTGTCTTTTTGACACTTACATCCGGCGCCCCCCTCCACACCCTGGATTATAAATAATGTAAATAATTCAATGTGATTATCTTGTGTGATGACTGTATTACGATGATAGTATATATCTGATAGTATATATCTGTATCATGAATCAATTTAAGTGGACCCCGACTTAAACAAGTTGAAAAACTTATTGGGGTGTCAATTGTACGGAATGTGTACCGTATTTTCCGCACCATAAGCCGCCCTGGGTTATAAGCCGCGCCTTCAATGAACGGCATATTTCAAAACTTTGTCCACCTATAAGCCGCCCCGTGTTATAAGCCGCATCTAACTGCGCTAAAGGGAATGTCAAAAAAACAGTCAGATAGGTCAGTCAAACTTTAATAATATATTAAAAACCAGCGTGATGTGGGCGCGCATGGAGTCGTATATCAACATGGACGGAGCTGCGTGAAAAAAGCCACCCGGCCTCTTCGCGTAAACTTACCTTAACCACTCGCTCATCTTTTCTTCATCCATCCATCCCTTCGAGTTAGCTTTTATGATGACGCCGGCTGGAAAGGTCTCTTTTGGCAAGGTCTTCCTTTTGAATATCACCATGGGTGGAAGTTTCTGGCCATTAGCATGGCAAGCTAGAACCACAGTGAAGGATGACTTCTCATTCCCTGTGGTGCGAATATTCACCGTACGTGCTCCCGTTGCATCCACAGTGCGGTTCACAGGAATATCAAAAGTCAGTGGAACCTCGTCCATGTTGATAATGTTCTCTGGCCGGATCTTTTTTTCAGCTATCTTGTTTTTACAATATGCACGGAAAGTAGCCAGCTTTTCCTGAAAGTCTTTAGGCAGTTGCTGTGAAATAGTAGTCCGTGTGCGGATGGAGAGATTGCGTCTTTTCATGAACCGGAAACCTGTCGCTTAGTAGGAGCCATTTTGTGGTCTTTACAGATGTAAACACACAAAGGAAATGAAACGTAATATCTGCGCGCTTCTTCTTCTTCTTCTACGCGGGCGGGTGGTTGCTTACAGTAGAAGAAGAAGCGCTTCCTGTTCTATGGGGGCGGGTGCTTACCTTGGCGGTTGCTTGCGTAGAAGAAGAAGCACTTCCTCTTCTACGGGGAAAAAAGATGGCGGCTGTTTACCGTAGTTGCGAGACCGAAACTTTATGAAAATGAATCTTAATATTAATCCATATATAAAGCGCACCGGGTTATAAGGCGCACTGTCAGCTTTTGAGTAAATTTGTGGTTTTTAGGTGCGGCTAATAGTGTGGAAAATACGGTACTTCACTGTGCAACCTACTAATAAAAGTCTCAATCAATCAATCAAAACACATAGAATCATCATACTGCTGTGATTATATGCATCAAGTGTTCATTCAAGGCTAAGGCAAAATATCGAGATATACATCGTGTATCGCAATATGGTCTTAAAATATCGCAATATTTAAAAAAGGCCATATCGCCCAGCCCTTGTTTCAATGATGCCATTTCTGTTTGTCATGTATAATTTTGTCTATTTTGTGTTTATCCTTGAATAAACAGGTCAGTTTCTTGTTACCAACCATTGTGTATTATTCAAACTCCCCTAATTCAGCTGGCTAGTTGTTATCAAGAGTACTAAAACCCTTTTCAACATGATTCTGACAACTAAGTAGGCTAAATAACTTTAAACTTTAATACATGCTCGGATAGGCCATTATCGGTCAGTATCGGTATCAGATCGGAAGTGCAAAAACAATATCGGTATCGGATCGGAAGTGCAAAAACCTGGATCGGGACAGCCCTAGTTTGGAGGAGAAAAGGTGAGGCCTTTAATCTCCAATCACTCCATCACAAAAAAATAACAGTTGTAGAAATTATTGGAAACTCAAGACAGCCATGACATTGTTTTTTACAAGTGTATGTAAACTTTTGATCGCGACTGTAAACAGTCTACATGACTCTAAAAAATTATCTAAAAATGTGTTGAATCTACATTAAAAAAACACTGGAGCAGTACATTTGTGTAATAGAAGACCGTGTTCATTGCTAAGGCTTCTGGGATTAAAAGAAAAATTGTGCCCCGAAGCGCTTATTTTGCAGTGGTATGGCTTCAAGATCAGATAGATTCACATATCCATGAAAAAAGACCCCATTACTAAGCATCCACTCAACTGGTGAGTATATGATAGTGAGAAGGGTCAATACCACAGAAGCTTTATGTAAATATACAGAATGTAAGGTATTATGAGCGGGACATAATCCCCTATAGGCTCTATTGGTTATGGGGGAAATGGCACTCTTAGTCAATGAGCAAGTATATTTGCAAGTTATCCTCTTAGTGGGGCTCAGCTGCCCAGAGAAGACAGGATTATGTCAACATGTGCCCTTTTGTTCTTACCTTTGACCTTTTAAGGCCAAACATCTGGAAGCACAAGCCTTCAGACAGAAAATGTGTCTCCTAGTAAGCAACGATCCCTGGCCGTTTAGACTTTTGAATTGTGTGGATGGGTTTTTCCAAATCTAGTCTACGGACTTCTTTTGAATGCATGCAAGAGCTGTACTTCGTCTTACCATCCCCCGCTCACTTGATCAGCTGACTGGACAAACATCTTTAGGAAAATGGAAACCAACACAAATCCCACATTTCTTAATGGATTATGACGAGCGTGGCGATATATTGATATGGCGACCTATCGCAATATTCAATATTGCGATTAGGGTAGTACGGTATACCAGTATTAGTATAGTACCGTGATACTAATGAATCATATTTGGTACTATATCGCCTCTGAAATGTACCTAAACATGCTACACTACACACCGTAGCTCACTGGCGTCAAAATGTAAACAAACGGCATTGGTGGATCTACACCTAACCTCCACTGTAATGATACCAAGTACAGGAGCGTATCTGGTCGATACTACTATGATTACGTTGATATTTTTTGGCATCACAACGTCATCCGTTTTAAAAAAAATTCATATTATGTTTATATCCAGGAGATCGCAAAAAGCCGATGCCTGACCAGGGCTCAGAAAATCTGCAGAGACTCCTCCCACCCCCACCAAGGACTGTTTTCACTGTTGGACTCTAGAAAGAGGTTCCGCAGCCTCCGAAGCAGAACCTCCAGGTTCTGGAACAGCTTCTTCCCTCAGGCCGTAAGACTCTTGAACGCATCATAATTATCCCCTCAATTCCCCCCAAAAATGGATTAACTCGCTGGAATATAAAGACAATATAACATACATCCATAAACCTGGATGCATATGCAAAAGTGCAATATGTTTATCTGTACAGTAATCTACTTATTTATATCTGCACCTTATTGCTTTTTTATCCTGCACTACCATGAGCTAATGCAACGAAATTTCGTTCTTATCTGTACTGTAAAGTTCAAATTTGAATGACAATAAAAGGGAAGTCTTAGTCTAATAAACTCAGGATATATGTCCCTGGACACATGAGGACTTTGAATACGACCAATGTATGATCCTGTAACTACTTGGTATCAGATTGATACCTAAATTTGTGGTATCATCCAAAACTAATGTAAAGCATCCAAACAACAGAAGAATAAGTGATTATTACATTTTAACAGAAGTGTCGATAGAACATGTTAAAAGAGAAAGTAAGCAGATATTAAAGGGGAACATTATCACCAGACCTATGTAAGCGTCAATATATACCTTGATGTTGCAGAAAAAAAAGACCTTTTTTTTTTTTTTACCGATTTCCGAACTCTAAATGGGTGAATTTTGGCGAATTAAACGCCTTTCTATTATTCGCTCTCGGAGCGATGACGTCACATCGGGAAACAATCCGCCATTTTCTCAAACACAGAGTCAAATCAGCTCTGTTATTTTCCGTTTTTTCGACTGTTTTCCGTACCTTGGAGACATCATGCCTCGTCGGTGTGACGTCACATCGGGAAGCAATCCGCCATTTTCTCACTTTCGTCTGTGTGTTGTCGGAGGGTGTAACAACACGAACAGGGACGGATTCAAGTTGCACCAGTAGCCCAAAGATGCAAAAGTGGCAAGAAATTGGACGAAATGTGTTCAAAATACGAGGCTGTGGGGAAAGCAGACGAAATGGTCAGTCGTTTGTTCCGCACACTTTACCGACGAAAGCTATGCTACGACGGAGATGGCAAGAATGTGTGGATATCCTGCGACACTCAAAGCAGATTGTAACCCATATTTAACATACCCATTGAAAATGCGCATACAGTGCAAAGACTTTTATTGTGGAGGGTTACTTCCTGCCGCTCACTTCCTTTTTAAGGAAGTGCTGCTCACTTCACAACCCCCTCCCGTCTGCTGTGGCTGCGGTGCTGTGAGACGCGTTTGTGAAGAAACTTGCAAAATCTTCTCATTCTCACACTTTGCAAACTTCTTAATTAGGTGAGTCTTTTGCCATGGCATAATCAACAGAATTCCACACTCACAATCATGTGTCATGTCGCCAATATTATTTTAGCATTTGTTTTAGCATAGGCGCTAACCGCTGCCATTCTTCCATAGAGCCGGCATGTTCGATTATCGGGCGTGCATGGTATGTAGTTTTGCCTCGATTATTCAGGTAATTATGTTTTATTTTCTTTTGATCATCCAGCCGATTTATAGGCAACAGTTTAGTTTAGCAAAGTGGCAAAGGGCTTTAAACTGCTAATATGCTTTTGCCACTTTGTGGATGCGAATCAGATGGAACGCAGGTGCGTGTATTTAGGTTGTTGCGCAACACTTTAATTTAACTTTGCTTGATTGTTTATCAATTTTGAATGTTTGAATAAGTACTTGAATATGAATTATGATACATTGAGTTTCTAATGAGTATTATGAAACTAGGTTATATAAGTGCACTTGTAATTTAAATTGTAAATGAATTTGTAATTGAATGTAATTGATCTATGATTGAGTTTTATCACTTTAGATAAGAAATCATGATCTGTTTTATTAGAAATGTATTATGAATGTTCAGTTTAATTGGACTCATGATTGTATATTAATCAACATGGTTAATTATGTCATCAATTGGTTTATTAGTACAACAAATTAGTCATTCGGGACAATTGAATGCTTACATTATGCTTTCAAGTACATATATAATGTACTTTGCTAGTGAAGAGGTTACTCACTTTGTTTTTTTTGGACTTTTAGGTCAGGTTTTTTTTACGGGAAGGAATACCCGTTGACCCAAACAACCTGAGCTTCCTATCCACCTTCAAACTCAACTCAACAAATGGCGAGCTAAACACCTACGCGGTAGGACAAGCATTTTTTTCTCCTCCGCCGCGAACCTTTTGGATTACTTTTGTTTTTGAACTGAACTTTTGGACTGACGCAAAAGAGTTTGCGTACCTTTTTGAACTGAACTGTGAACTGGTTCCGAGAAGGCAGAAGGACTGCATCTTGTATTTTTGTTTTGGGCATTATTTTTATTTTTTTCTATTGTGTCATCTGTGTCATTTATATTTGTGTGTTAATACATTTAATGCAGTCAAAAGCAAGATAACTAGTTGTCGTCATCTTTCATACCTCAGGCTCCTAGACGAACCATCTTCTGTTACACGGTTTATACTTTTAACCCGCCTAGCCCATGTAAGCGTTACAAGATGCTGACATCAACTCCAAAACTGGACAGATCAGCTTTCAGGAAAAGAGAGCGGATGAGGGTATGTCTACAGAATATATTAATTGATGAAAACTTTATTCATTACTTGCAGTTTTACGTAAATTATTATACATAAACTGTGTTTACCAATAATTTAGCTTAAAAACATTTATTTTTTTCAATCATTCGAGTACATTCGGGTAGTCTTGTGTAATGCAGTATTTTGTGTCTATTTAGGTATGGTTAACCTGAGTGCTGAAATCGTGGAAAAATATATGTTCTTAGCACGCCTGAAATGGGCTGTCTGCACTCTCAAAGTGCATGTTGTTGCCAAATGTATTTCATATGCTGTAAACCTAGTTCATAGTTGTTGGTTTCCTTTAATGCCAAACAAACACATACCAATCGTTGGTTAGAAGGCGATCGCCGAATTCGTCCTCGCTTTCTCCCGTGTCGCTGGCTGTCGTGTCGTTTGTCGGTTTCGCTTGCATACGGTTCAAACCGATATGGCTCAATAGCTTCAGTTTCTTCTTCAATTTCGTTTTCGCTACCTGCCTCCACACTACAACCATCCGTTTCAATACAGGCGTAATCTGTTGAATCGCTTAAGCCGCTGAAATCCGAGTCTGAATCCTAGCTAATGTCGCTATACCTTGCTGTTCTATCCGCCATGTTTGTTTGTATTGGCATCACTATGTGACGTCACAAGAAAATGGACGGGTGTATATAACGATGGTTAAAATCAGGCACTTTGAAGCTTTTTTTTTTTTTTTTAGGGATATTGCGTGATGGGTAAAATTTTGAAAAAAACTTCGAAAAATAAAATAAGCCACTGGGAACTGATTTTTTATGGTTTTAACCCTTATGAAATTGTGATAATGTTCCCCTTTAAATTTCCATGAACAAGCCAATTTTCAAAAATACCATGAATTCAAAGCCATTTGGATTACTTGTTTACACTGTACATGAGCAAGGCACCGTGTCACATTCCTATTTGCTGCATTCATTGGCAAGCTACTCCGTGTCACGCTGGTAAGACATCACACTTCTTACACAGTTGACAGAGCTAGCACCACCCTGCTTACACCATCAGGGTTTACCATTCCAAAATATACACTTGGCTGCAATACCACAAAATGGAAGTACGATATGGTTTAATTAAACACACTACACATTCGTCAGCATGACAGCGAGTGGTTTACACTTTCTAATGGAGACCAATAAACAACTGTGGTACATGTTATTACTGCTAGAGCTAATACGCTGCTGGAGCACATTTTGTTGGCAACACAATAAAGTGATAAGAGTCTGCTGACACAGCTGCATCAGCCCACCGCATGTATCGATCAATCAGAAGAGTATTTTCTACACAAGTCCAGTTGTTGCACATGACAGCCTTTTTATGTCATATTGGATCCAATCTAGTAGTGTAGAACAAACATTTCTAATTAGTCCTAAAAAAGTCATCCTAAAGTAGTAAAGACCGCAAACCCAGCAGATAAAACTTCAAGGCAACATTAAAAAAACATTAAGGACAGGACTTTACTCCCCCCTATGGCATCGCACCCCCATTATTTGAAAAGGACTTATCTAGAAGAACATTTGTAGGGTCAGAGATCAATGAGGGCTTTTGTTTTGAAGGACTTTTTTAAATTCATCCCAAAAGATACTCTAGCGTGGCCAAAGTGGTCCAAATCTGATTTTTTTTCGAAATCTGATTTTTTTTTTTCAGCCAACTGTTTACACTGCAAGTAACATGTCATCTTTATCAGACCCCAATGTGGCCTCCACGTCAATTGCATTCGCAGTTCGATAAAGTGAAAACAAACAATGTTGACCAGATTCCGTAAATGAACAAGGAAGTCGCTAGCACTACTAAAAAATAAAAAATGTTGCCGCATCTTATAAATGTGTTTTACGTGAAAATAAATTAAAGTAATACAGTGTTCCCTCGTTTAACGCTGGGTTTGCGTTCTAAAAATTACCTGTTATGTGAAATCCGTGCAGTAGAAGTTTGGTTTTTTTTCTTAGTTTTTTATACATATTTTTTCGTTTACACTATATGTTTTTTAATTAACAGGATGGTTTTTTTCCCCCATTTACTGTGCATGTTTTTTTTGTTTTTTTTTATTAAATCAACATAGAAAAAAACACACGATACACTTTCAACTAGTGCATCAACCCAAAAAAAAAACCTCCCTCCCCCATTCACACTCATACAAACCCACTCACACAAAAGGGGTTGTTTCTTTCTGCTATCAATATTCTGGTTCCCACAACATGGACAACACTTCTGCAAGGGACACAACACAGTCCCTGAAGCACACTTGATTGTTTGTGCTGCTGGTCCACTAACATTTTCATTTAATTACTTTTTTTTATTTTATTTTTTATGTTATTATCCTTATATTGTTTTACTTTCCTTTTTATCCAAGAAAATATGTATTTATCTTATCTATATTAAAAAAAAAAAAAAAAAAAAAAAAGGAAAGAAATGACCCTATCTTTACCAGACCTGGTTGTAAATGAAATTAGCTTCATTTAAAGGTTGTTTTTTTTTAAAACCAGGTCCAGTCCAGATAATGTCCACGTCGGGTCCAGCAACACACACCTTCATTCATGTACACTGAGAAAAAAAAAAACAGAACATTTTGGAACACAACAGATTGCATATAATCTATAAACAAAATTACATTTTCAAAACAAAAACAAAAAAAGTATGTACAGTCCAGCTTATGTTCAGGTCACTAAAAATTAGGGAATACAACAACAGATAACATATAATCCATAAACATAATTACACTTTCAACATAAGCCTTTGAGGACTTCCCATCTTTTTTTATGTTTTTTGGCATCATTATAGTTTTCAACCATGTAACTTTCTAAAGTTAAAAAATACTGAATAAATGTTTTAAAGAAAGTAATACTAAGTAAATATCTGTTTTTGGCCTTAAATATAAACCTTTTACCGAGTACTATAATTAAATTGATTAAATCATGATTGTCAATGAACTCTCCCAAAATAACAGAAACCACATCAAGCTTCATAAACAAACCAATCCTTAAACACATTTTTTCAACTTCCACCCAAAAAGAAGACACAATATGACAATACCAAAACAAATGCAGGGTGGATTCAGACTCCTGACAACAAAATCGGCAGTCATCTGACTCTGTCATATTCCATAATTTTAACATTTTCCCCGTGGGTAAGAAGTTATAAATAATTTTAATTTGAAAATAACGATTTTGCACATCAATAGTAGTTTTATAGATTAGTTTGAATATGGCATCCCACGGCAACGGGCAGTCAAAAAAGTCCTCCCATTTTCCAAATGTGTTGTATGGGGCAGCCTTCAAAGATTTCTTTATTAAATAAAACTTATATATTTTTCTATTTATTTTAGTTCCTTTTTGCCAACTCAAATTTCTTATTCGAGGTTTACAAACTAATAATTTAGTAGTTCCATAATTAATTATTTGTTTCCATCTTTTCCCAATGACTCCAGTTAGTTGATGAAATGAAAAGCTTGAACAAGCATCACCATACATAGTTGTAAATTCATCATACTTCATAATCTTACCATTCTCATTGATAATATCATTGACAAAAATGATTCCTCTTTCAAACATATTCTTCCAAAAGAAAGGCTTTCCATCTATTACAATATTAGAGTTCATCCATATTATTACTGTGCATGTTTTTTCTTTTACAGGTTGTTTTTTTATTTACAGTACTGTACAGTATGTTTTTTCGTTTCTTATATACGTTTTAAGTCTGTAAAACCCCTACCCACACACTTTATAAACTTTTCTCAGACAGGCATTAACATTTTGTCACATTTCTCTCATTTAAACATTCTCAATGTTCCAACCTTTGTGGATTTAAAAAAATAAGTACAGTACATTACTGTATTAAAGAATGAAACCAAAGATTAAAACCTGTTCTTTAGGGCTCTCGGATTTTTTGCCCTATAAATAAGCCCGGGTTTTATCAAAAAAGGGCCACACATACCCAGAGTCACACAATCTTTTTGGGCCTTAAATCCTGCGCTTTTGGCTTCGTCCTGCATTATAATAGGTGCGAGGGGGCATTCGTTTCCAAAATAAGCCTGTCTCATCCATATTAAAAACTTGTTCAGGATTATATCCCCCACCACAGTATACATTCTGTACTGTACAGGACACATGGCATGAAGAAGATTGATTGACAATAGTCTACACAGTTCCTTAGCGAATCAGGATGCAGAACACAATACGCTGTAAAAAAAAAAAAAAAAAAAAAGAAGCATGACACTAAAAAATTACACATTAAAAAAAAATCGGTAAGAGCAACCCTGTGTAAAGTGAACCGTGTTGTAGCGAGGGAACACTGTATAATGTTTGAATAGATATATATAGTGTAATATATTTAGTGGAGTTCTAATCTATGGCCTTTAAGTAGAGGAGACATGGACATCAGCGTGGATCTACATTAGCTTTATTTTTCAACTCACTTATGTAAACAACTTACGCAATGTACAAACCCTGTTTCCATATGAGTTGGGAAATTGTGTTAGATGTAAATATAAACGGAATACAATGATTTGCAAATCATTTTCAACCCATATTCAGTTGAATATGCTACAAAGACAACATATTTGATGTTCAAACTCATAAACATTTTTTTTTTGCAAATAATCATTAACTTTAGAATTTGATGCCAGCAACACATGACAAAGAAGTTGGGAAAGGTGGCAATAAATACTGATAAAGTTGAGGAATGCTCATCAAAAACTTATTTGGAACATCCCACAGGTGAACAGGCAACGTGGGAACAGGTGGGTGCCATGATTGGGTATAAAAGTAGATTCCATGAAATGCTCAGTCATTCACAAACAAGGATGGGGCGAGGGTCACCACTTTGTTGAACAGTTTAAGAAAAACCTTTCTCAACCAGCTATTGCAAGGAATTTAGGGATTTCACCATCTACGGTCCGTAATATCATCAAAGGGTTCAAAGAATCTGGAGAAATCACTGCACGTAAGCAGCTAAGCCCCTGACCTTCGATCCCTCAGGCTGTACTGCATCAACAAGCGACATCAGTGTGTATAGGATATCACCACATGGGCTGAGGAACACTTCAGAAACCCACTGTCAGTAACTACAGTTGGTCGCTACATCTGTAAGTGCAAGTTAAAACTCTCCTATGCAAGGCGAAAACCGTTTATCAACAACACCCAGAAACGCCGTCGGCTTCGCTGGGCCTGAGCTCATCTAAGATGGACTGATACAAAGTAGAAAAGTGTTCTGTGGTCTGACGAGTCCACATTTCAAATTGTTTTTGGGAACTGTGGACGTCGTGTCCTCCGGACCAAAGAGGAAAAGAACCATCCGGATTGTTATAGGCGCAAAGTTGAAAAGCCAGCATCTGTGATGGTATGGGGGTGTATTAATGTCCAAGACATGGGTAACTTACACATCTGTGAAGGCGCCATTAATGCTGAAAGGTACATACAGGTTTTGGAGCAACATATGTTGCCATCCAAGCAACGTTACCATGGACGCCCCTGCTTATTTCAGCAAGACAATGCCAAGCCACGTGTTACATCAATGTGGCTTCATAGTAAAAGAGTGCGGGTACTAGACTGGCCCGCCTGTAGTCCAGACCTGTCTCCCATTGAAAATGTGTGGCGCATTATGAAGCCTAAAATACCACAATGGAGACCCCCGGACTGTTGAACAACTTAAGCTGTACATCAAGCAAGAATGGGAAAGAATTCCACCTGAGAAGCTTAAAACATGTGTCTCCTCAGTTCCCAAACGTTTACTGAGTGTTAAAAGGAAAGGCCATGTAACAGTGGTGAACATGCCTTTTCCCAACTACTTTGGCATGTGTTGCAGCCATTAAATTCTAAGTTAATTATTTGCAAAAAAAAAATAAAGTTTATGAGTTTGAATATCAAATATCTTGTCTTTGTACTGTATTCAATTGAATATGGGTTGAAAATGATTTGCAAATCATTGTATTCCGTTTATATTTACATCTAACACAATTTCCCAACTCATATGGAAACGGGTTTGTACGTAATATGTAAGCAAATACACCAAAGCGTCAATTCCGGTCCTTCAACAATTGCTATTTCTTTGGTATCAAAACATACATTCATAGATTACGTAATTAGCCTATTATTTGCGCAATATTGACTAGGGATGCACCGCAAAATGCCTTTGCTCACCAAAACCGGATGTTGTAATGACGTATCCACTCCCACTGGTGGGCCGTGCCTTAGCCGCCCACAAGAATGTAGCTCGCTCAAAAACGAACAGTTCAGACTGAAGTTACATCTGATAAGATCAGATTCTAATCGGATTCGGACTACATCCTAATGCGGCCTGAATCGGATATGAAAAGATCATATTTGAAGCAATTTAGAGAATTTAAACTGGGGAAAAAAAAAATCAGATAGGTGTCACTTGAGGACAAAAAAATTAGGTTTGGTATGCAGTGTAAACGGGGCCAATGAGTTTTAGGTTGAAGTTAATTAATGACACAGTCATCAACCTTTTGTTTAGTGCAGTGTTTCCCACACTTGTGCCAAGTAACACATTTGTTTTTCCTTTGGCAATCATGTTCCACAAAACATTGACTACGTTGTTTCAAAATTAGAGTTTGACTTTTGAGCAACATTTCTCGGACTATAATATTAGCGGTCAGCTGATCAATGTTCGTTTCCACTAAGTTTGGTGATATGCCGGTAAGTAGAAATGCTTTTGCTGATTCATGAGAATTTTAAGTTCCAATCTCGTTTGTTAAACATTTGTTTCAAATATATATAACTTGGATTTATATAGCGCTTCTCTAAGTACCCAAAGTCGCTTTACATGTAGAACCCATTATTCATTCACACCTGGTGGTGGTAAGCTACTTTCATAGCCACAGCTGCCCTGGGGTAGACTGACGGAAGCGTGGCTGCAATTTGCGCCAACGGCCCCTCCGACCACCACCTATCATTCATCATTCAATTCACCGGTGTGAGTGGCACCGGGGGCAAAGGGTGAAGTGTCCCGCCCAAGGACACAACGGCAGCGATTTTTTGGATGGTAAGAGGCGGGGAGCGAACTTGCAACCCTCAGGTTTCTGGCCCGGTTGCTCTACCCACTACTGGATCTGGATCGGCATTTTCCCATGCCTGGCCGATACGCAATTTTTGGCAAATATCGGCAGCCGATCCGATCCAAATATCGGATCGGGACATCCCTAGCAAAGAGTTACGTCAAAAATGCCACAAAGATGCAGCAGCATATAGACAAGTGCCCAATAATATATCATTATTGTAATTCCCCATGAATTCCCATATATTCCCATGGACGGTGTCCAACTTTGAATAATCAAAAAATGGTTAATATTTCCAAACTTCCCGAGCTTCACTTCTCGTGGTAAATTTCCGTAAGGTTTCCGGATATTTACCGGAAACTTTCCACCCCTTTGCAACCCTAGTCGAGAGGCACTAAAAAATTCAAAATTCAATTGTAGGTCTGGGCTGTTGGTCAATAAATGGAAAAAAATCAATTAAAATCAATCAAAGTTTACTTCTATAGCCCTTAATCACAAATGTCTCAAAAGGCTTCACAAACCACAACGACATCCTCGGATCTGATCCCACATCCGGGCAAATAAAAACTCAACCCAATGGGAATAATGAGACATCTTGGGAGGTTTGCCGCCATGCCGCCCCCATAAATGATCGCAATCCGAATTTCCATGAGCGTGTCAACGTAGTCCATCCATCCATCTTCTTCCGCTTATCCGAGGTCGGGTCGCGGGGGCAGCAGCCTAAGCAGAGAAGCCCAGACTTCCCTCTCCCCAGCCACTTCGTCCAGCTCTTCCCGGGGGATCCCGAGGCGTTCCCAGGCCGGGAGACATAGTCTTCCCAACGTGTCCTGGGTCTTCCCCGTGGCCTCCTACCGGTTGGACGTGCCCTAAACACCTCCCTAGGGAGGCGTTCGGGTGGCATCCTGACCAGATGCCCGAACCACCTCATCTGGCTCCTCTCGATGTGGAGGAGCAGCGGCTTTACTTTGAGCTCCCCCCGGATGACAGAGCTTCTCACCCTATCTCTAAGGGAGAGCCCCGCCACCCGGCGGAGGAAACTCATTTCGGCCGCTTGTACCCGTGATCTTGTCCTTTCGGTCATAACCCAAAGCTCATGACCATAGGTGAGGATGGGAACGTAGATCGACCGGTAAATTGAGAGCTTTGCCTTCCGGCTCAGCTCCTTCTTCACCACAACGGATCGATACAGCGTCCGCATTACTGAAGACGCCGCACCGATCCGCCTGTCGATCTCACGATCCACTCTTCCCCCACTCGTGAACAAGACTCCTAGGTACTTGAACTCCTCCACTTGGGGCAGGGTCTCCTCCCCAACCCGGAGATGGCACTCCACCCTTTTCCGGGCGAGAACCATGGACTCTGACTTGGAGGTGCTGATTCTCATCAACGTAGTCGTATAATAATATATAATTAACGCAAAAACAATCATTCATTTTACAGGGTTTCCGCGGGTCTTTAAAAAGCATAAAAACTCATTAAATGTATATTGCAAAAATTAAGGTCTTAAATGGCAATAAAAAAGCATTAAGTTCAATGTTGAGAGTAGGGTTGCAAAATTTCGGGAATATTCAAAGTTGGAAACTTTCCATGGGATTTAACTGGAATATATAAAGTTAAAGTACCAATGATTGTCACACACACACTAGGTGTGGCGAAATTATTCTCTGCATTTGACCCATCACCCTTGATCAATCCCTGGGAGGTAAGGGGAGCAGTGGGCAGCAGCGGGAATCATTTTTGGTGATTTAACCCCCAATTCCAACCCTTGATGCTGAGTGCCAAGCAGGGAGGTAATGGGTCCCATTTTTATAGTCTTTGGTATGACTCGGCCGGGGTTTGAACTCACAACCTACCGATCTCTCTAACCACCACGCCACTGAGTAGGGAATTAACGGGAATTAATGGGAATAAACATTGAATGCAACATGATAGATCTTGCAGCATGATTATTAGCTAAAACAACCTGATTTAATGCAAATTCAGTAGAATTTCAACCCTGCACTGTGCATTCCTCCATCACATGAGCAGTGCATTCTTCCATCTCATACACAGATAATTCCCAGCATGCTACACACTACAGCAGGGCTATTGAGGCCACGTTAGTATTTGAGCACAAGGACTTCATCCAGTCAGGTAAGTTTTGATGATATTACTGGGGTAAATATATTTGATCTATGGTATTTAAGTTTAATAGAGGTGTAATTGCTTGTTACTGACTACTCCAGCAGACTTACACTCAAGCTAGCCAGCTGTTCCTGTACTTGTTAAATGATTTTGGGGCCAATATCTCTAGCTAGCTAGGTTTATGTACCACCACAGTCTCATAATGAACCGGAAATATTTCTCCGTTAGCCGTGATGCTAATTTTCTCTACGTTAAATCCCATTCATTTATGCTAACAACGTTAGCGATCCGAATTTACCTTTTTTGTGATCTGTAAAGTTCAACTAGCAAATACTAAATCAAAAGGTGTAATTTCCTCTGCCTTCTGTTCTGCTAACCGTTCTGTTGTCATACAAGAATGTAGGTTATAGTTTGATTTAGCATGCTGATTGAGTGTTCATTTATTCATCTAGCCTATTTATATTCATTTGTCCATCAGTAAAATATGTTTAAAGACTACTCCAACTGTTTAGCTGACTATTTATATGTGTGTGTGGACTTGCATTAGTGTTTTACAAGAATAAATAAATACAAACAGAATAATGCCATGTACACCATCTGATGTGTGGAGACATTTCACCCCAACCAATGTAGGCAGAAAGGGTGTGTACATTTGCAAATACTGTGCAAAGAGTATGGATGTCCCGATCCAGGTTTTTGCACTTCCGATCCGATACCGATATTGTTTTTGCATTTCCGATCCGATACCGATACTGACCGATACTGGCCTATCCGAGCATGTATTAAAGTTTAAAGTTATTTAGCCTACTTAGTTGTCAGAATCATGTTGAAAAGGGTTTTAGTACTCTTGATAACAACTAGCCAGCTGAATTAGGGGAGTTTGAATAATACACAATGGTTGGTAACAAGAAACTGACCTGTTTATTCAAGGATAAACACAAAATAGACAAAATTATACATGACAAACAGAAATGGCATCATTGAAACTAGGGCTGGGCGATATGGCCTTTTTTTAATATTGCGATATTCTAAGGCCATATTGCGATACACGATATATATCTCGATATTTTGCCTTAGCCTTGAATGAACACTTGATGCATATAATCACAGCAGTATGATGATTCTATGTGTTTTGATTGATTGAGACTTTTATTAGTAGGTTGCACAGTGAAGTACATATTCCGTACAATTGACCACTAAATGGTAACACCCCAATAAGTTTTTCAACTTGTTTAAGTCGGAGTCCACTTAAATTGATTCATGATACAGATATATACTATCAGATATATACTATCATCATAATACAGTCATCACACAAGATAATCACATTGAATTATTTACATTCATTTTTAATCCAGGGTGTGGAGGGGGGGCGCCGGATGTAAGTGTCAAAAAGACAGCCAAAAGAGTTTGATATGAGAATAAATCTAAAGTTAAAATATAGGGTAGAAATGCACCCATTTGCAGGAAATGTAGTCTTGATTTTCAAAATTTTCTTTCAAGACTTGCATGTCTACATTAAAACATTCTTCTTCATACTGCATTAATATATGCTACTTTTAAACTTTCATGCAGAGAAGGAAATCACAACTAAAAAAATCACTAATTTTTTCATACGGTGTTGATGTGGACATTTTTGCCTCGGCATTTTGTTGGTGTGGACGTGTGGCACCGAATGGAGATAAGCGTCTCGACAGACGTCACAATATTTGAACAATGATGACGAAAACTGTTTTCTCTGTCGTGTCCGTGTGTCGAAAATTGTTATGCGCTTATTTTTTTTATTAGATTTTGTGCGTGGCATAGATTTGCTATGCGCAGAGGACGTTTAAACAGTGTGCAATTGCACAGGCGAGCACCTTAGAGGGAGCGTTGCTCGCACGGCTGCGCTAGCATCACAGCTAACGTTAGCAATGCTGCTACCTCTCTGCTCGGGGAGGACGTATACGTATGTGACGTATGTCGTGACAGTATGTGACGTATGACGTGACAGTATGTGACGTGTGTAAGAAGGTGCACTTGCTGTCTGTGAGAGGGAGACACAGGAAAGAGTGAGAAGAGCCTGTCGTGTAATGCCAGCAGCTAAAAGCAACTGCGTGAGAATCCACAGACCTGTGGATGTGTTGAAGGTGTGCTGGAAAATGCGGAACGGAAATTACGGAAAGTGGAATGTATTATTTAAATCTGTGCGTTGGAAAACACGGACCGGAGTTTTTTTTTAAACTGGATCTGGATCGGCATTTTCCCATGCCTGGCCGATACGCAATTTTTGGCAAATATCGGCAGCCGATCCGATCCAAATATCGGATCGGGACATCCCTAGCAAAGAGTTACGTCAAAAATGCCACAAAGATGCAGCAGCATATAGACAAGTGCCCAATAATATATCATTATTGTAATTCCCCATGAATTCCCATATATTCCCATGGACGGTGTCCAACTTTGAATAATCAAAAAATGGTTAATATTTCCAAACTTCCCGAGCTTCACTTCTCGTGGTAAATTTCCGGAAGGTTTCCGGATATTTACCGGAAGCTTTCCACCCCTTTGCAACCCTAGTCGAGAGGCACTAAAAAATTCAAAATTCAATTGTAGGTCTGGGCTGTTGGTCAATAAATGGAAAAAAATCAATTAAAATCAATCAAAGTTTACTTCTATAGCCCTTAATCACAAATGTCTCAAAAGGCTTCACAAACCACAACGACATCCTCGGATCTGATCCCACATCCGGGCAAATAAAAACTCAACCCAATGGGAATAATGAGACATCTTGGGAGGGGACCCCCCTGGGTGACCGGTGCAAGTAGCAGTATAAGAACCAGCCTTGGTTGTATTGTTGTATTGCTTTTTTTGTAAACAAATCGGTATTGTCGATTTAACATGACTATTACATGAATGTGCACTTCATGTGTCCATCAATGTACTTTCTTTTGTGTACTTAAGTTATATAGTAACTTCATTGAGGAGACTATCAATAAACAACCTCAAGTTGGAAGTTTGTTCATCTCTAACTTAAAAAGGACTGTTTACCTATCTGCCAAATTGAATTACAACATTCAGAGAGGGCAGAAGTATATGGAAAAAATACAAAAAAAAACGGGGGTTTAGGGGTGACGGCATCAAATATATGCTTCTTACGCAAATCTTACACTGACATTTTGACACACAAGATAGAAACTGAAAGACTGTAGCGACTTTACTTTTTTGCACCTGGGCAAAGGCAGGTTGTGTACAAAGACATCACGAGAAGTGGGAATCTTTGGGCACCTCACAATTCGGTTAAGATTACCATTCACGGGCTATGATTCAATTATAAAATCGATTACTTATGCATCTATAATACACTATATTACCAAAAGTAATTGGCCACCCATCTAAATTATCAGAATCAGGTGTCCTAATCACTTGGAGGAATCATGGTGTAGGGTTGTTTTTCAGGAGTTGGGCTTGGCCCCTTAGTTCCAGTGAAAGGAACTTTGAATGCTTCAGGATACCAAAACATTTTGGACAATTCCATGCTCCCAACCTCGTGGGAACAGTTTGGAGCGGGCCCCTTCCTCTTCCAACATGACTGTGCACCAGTGCACAAAGCAAGGTCCATAAAAGACATGGATGACAGAGTCTAGTGTGGATGAACTTGACTGGCCTGCACAGAGTCCTGACTTGAACACTTTTGGGATGAATTAGAACGGAGACTGAGAGCCAGGCCTTCTCGACCAACATCAGTGTGTGACCTCACCAATGCACTTTTGGAAGAATGGTCAAAATTTCCTATAAACACACTCCGCAACCTTGTGGACAGCCTTCCCAGAAGAGTTGAAGCTGTAATAGCTGGACCGACATCATATTGAACCCTATGGGTTAGGAATGGGATGGCACTTCAAGTTCATAAGTGAGTCAAGGCAGGTGGCCAAATATTTTGGCAATATAGTGTATATCGTATATCATACGATATTTGAAAAAACTAGAATATAATACATGTTTTCAGTTATTTCACCTTTTTTTGTTAAAGGGGAACATTATCACCAGACCTATGTAAGCGTCAATATATACCTTGATGTTGCAGAAAAAAGACCATATATTTTTTTTACCGATTTCCGAACTCTAAATGGGTGAATTTTGGCGAATTAAACGCCTTTCTATTATTCGCTCTCGGAGCGATGACGTCACAACGTGACGTCACATCGGGAAGCAATCCGCCATTTTCTCAAACACATTACAAACACCGAATCAAATCAGCTCTGTTATTTTCCGTTTTTTCGACTGTTTTCCGTACCTTGGAGACATCATGCCTCGTCGGTGTGTTGTCGGAGGGTGTAACAACACAAACAGGGACGGATTCAAGTGGCACCAGTGGCCCAAAGATGCGAAAGTGGCAAGAAATTGGACGAAATGTGTTCAAAATGCGAGGGTGTGGGGAAAGCCGACGAAGCTATGCTACGACAGAGATGGCAAGAATGTGTGGATATCCTGCGACACTCAAAGCAGATGCATTTCCAACGATAAAGTCAAAGAAATCTGCCGCCAGACCCCCATTGAATCTGCCGGAGTGTGTGAGCAATTCAGGGACAAAGGACCTCGGTAGCACGGCAAGCAATGGCGGCAGTTTGTTCCCGCAGACGAGCGAGCTAAACCCCCTGGATGTCTTGGCTCCCACTGCTTCTACCGTCCCTTATGCCACCGAAGATGATCAAGAGAAGAATATCGACCCTAGCTTCCCTGGCCTGCTGACATCAACTCCAAAACTGGACAGATCAGCTTTCAGGAAAAGAGAGCGGATGAGGGTATGTCTACAGAATATATTAATTGATGAAAACTTTATTACTCGCGGATTTACGTAAATTATTATACATAAACTGTGTTTACCAATAATTTAGCTTAAAACATTACAACACTTAAAAACAAACACATACCAATCGTTGGTTAGAAGGCGATCGCCGAATTCGTCCTCGCTTTCTCCCGTGTCGTTTTCGTCGGTTTCGCTTGCATACGGTTCAAACCGATATGGCTCAATAGCTTCAGTTTCTTCTTCAATTTCGCTTAAGCCGCTGAAATCCGAGTCTGAATCCGAGCTAATGTCGCTACCTTGCTGTTCTATCCGCCATGTTTGTTTGTATTGGCATCACTATGTGACGTCACAGGAAAATGGACGGGTGTATATAACGATGGTTAAAATCAGGCACTTTGAAGCTTTTTTTTTTTTTTTTGGGATATTGCGTGATGGGTAACATTTTGAAAAAAACTTCGAAAAATAAAATAAGCCACTGGGAACTGATTTTTAATGGTTTTAACCCTTCTGAAATTGTGATAATGTTCCCCTTTAAGTACTTAAGTACTTAACTCCACATGTTCATTCATAGTTTTGATGCCTTCAGTGACAATCTACAATATAGTCATGAAAATAAAGAAAACGCATTGAATGAGGAGAAGGTGTGTCCAAACTTTTAGCCTGTACTGTATGTTTAGAGTTTTTTAATGCATTCTAGCTTGTAAATAAAAATGGAGCCTTTTAAGCATACGCAGCGCATTCATTTAAAAAACGCAGCGCATTCATTTCAAAAACACATCACGACTTTTGCTTTTTTGACATGACACTGCGTTGTGGAGCATTATTTACAAGGTCGAAGTTGGAAGACCGTGAGATATAATGCTTACAACACTTTCGAAAGTTAGCATCGTCTTGTGTTTATTGTTTATTGAATGGATCCCCATTAGCTGACGCCAAGGCGACTGCTAGTCTTCCTGGGGTCCATATAGGAGCATACAAAATAAAAATACAAAGAATACATACAATAACAGACATTATACAATGGAAAAATACAACATAAGATAGAAAGCTAGTTAAAACCAGTATTAAAAATTCACGTCATGTGGGCAGCTGCAATAGGTGTATCTTCAAAGCTGTCTTGAATGACAATTTACTTTGTGAGAGATTAATGTGAGATGGCAACCCATTCCAGAATGATGTACATCTATACATGACTGTATGTTTGAGGAGATTGGTCCTGGGAGCAGGAAGTGCCAAATAGCCATTGCTGCCATTCCTAGTGTCATGAATATGTGTGTTAGTTGATTTTAAAAACTGTTTGTAAAAGTAATCTGGTGATTGATCTAAAATGATAGTTCTAAAGAACATAATGAGACTACAATGCATCTTTTGTTCAACAGACAACCAGGACAGGCGTGAATGCATAAATTAAATACTGTGTGCAAAGAACATTTAAGTACCAGTCTAGCCGCTCTGTTCTGAACAAGTTGCAGTTTGTTCAGGTCAGACTTAGTCGTAGCGGACCATATTATAGGACAGTAATGAAGATGACAGAAAACCAGGGACTGTATGACTTGAGCCATTGTTGAGGATGTCAAGAAGGTGGAGCACTTCCTGACCATGGCTAAACCTCTTCCCATTTTCATTGAAATACCATCAATATGATCGGACCATGACAGTTGACTGTCTAATAGCACACCAAGCAATTTTGCTTTTTTTGACCTGCTCAATACGTATGTCTGACATTAAAATATGAAGCTGTGGGTCATCAACAAGCATATGCCTGGATCCAAAAAGAATGCTTTTTGTTTTGTCAATATTCACAACAAGTTTACTATCATTTACCCAGCGAGACACTCTCTCCAGGTCCTGATTTAAGTTATTTTCTAGGTCATTTAAGGTAGAGGCAGTACTGTATAGAGTTGTGTCATCTGCATACATAACCATATTGGTGTTTGTTGTAACACAGGGAAGATCATTAGTAAAAATAATAAAAAGTAAAGGACCTAAGCAGCTTCCTTGAGGCACGCCGCAGTAATTGTACTTGCGTTCGGATAGGCTACCATTAAAACACACTCTCTGTGATCTTCCTGATAGATAGCTCAACATCCAAGAAAGTGACATACTATTAAAACCATATTTTCTCAGTTTGGAGATCATTATGTTGTGATCTATGACATCGAATGCCGCACTAAAGTCAATCAGGACAGTACCAACCATCTTCTTGACATCCATTTGTGACAGCCAGTCATCAGTCAGCTGAGCTAGAGCAGTAGATGTTGAGTGACCTTGCCTATAAGCATGCTGGGAACCCGACATCAGTTTGTTGTAGGTAAAGTAATCTTGAATTTGTTTGAAAACAACTTTTTCCATCAATTTACTAAGAACAGGAAGTATGCTTATTGGTCTACTGTTTTTACCAGTAAAATCTTTATTTTTGTCCTTGGGTAGAGGGATGACCTTAGCCTCCTTCCAAACCCCAGGACAGACTCCATATCTTAATGATTTATTAAATATATGACAAATCGGAGTTGATACATGGCATGCCGCAATTCTTAACAATTTGCATGTCCGTCCCAGCAGGTTTATCAGATGGCAGTGATAACAACAATTTCTCAATATCAGAACTACTAACTGGTACAAAATCGAACCTGCAGTTTTTACCCTTCATTATGTGATTTTCAATTAATGTGCATGAGGAGGAGCCATCAGAAGGCGTCATATTCACTCTCAGATTTTCCACCTTGTTTGTGAAGTAATTATTAAAATATGTGGCCATTTCCATTGGCTTAGTCAGGTAAGCTCCATCAACTTCTATATACGAATTTGTTTTACATGATGCTGATCTTCCCATTATTTGATTTAAAATTTTCCATCGTCTTGGCAGTCTCTTAGGAAATAGTCACTTTACTACACTAAACAAAAAGGTATGCAACCATGAAAAAAAAGTCTTACATTTCATATCTGCACCTTTGGTTTCTGGAGATACCAAGCTGCCAATAAAGTAAACAACAGTGCTTTCTCATCTGTTGTGGAATTACTTAGAGTCCTAACTTCATACACAAGCCTTCAGGAGGCAATTTAGGTGGAAAGTTATGTTTGAGAACAGCATTTTCAACGAGGTACCGTTTCATATATTTAGAGTGGAAATCTCAAGACGTCATTTCCTACTGGTGGTTTCAAAAGTCAAAAGAAACTGCATGTAATCACTTTTAAAAAGAGGGCTGAAAAATGTTCCATTACATACTGTAACCCAGTGTTTTTCAACCTTTTTTGAGCCAAGGCACATTTTTTGCATTTAAAAAATCCGGAGGCACACCAACAGCAGAAATGTATTAAAAATGAAACTCAGTTGACAGTAAAAAGTCGTTGTCGCAGATGTTGGATATGACTTTAAACCATAACCAAGCGTGCATCACTATAGCTCTTGTCTCAAAGTAGGTGTACTGTCGCCACCTGTCACATCACGCCGTGACTTATTTGGAGTTTTTTGCTGTTTTCCTGTGTGTAGTGTTTTAGTTCTTGTCTTGAGCTCCTATTTTGGTGGCTTTGTCTCTTTTTTTGGTATTTTCCTGTAGCAGTTTCATGTCTTCCTTTGAGCGATGTTTCCCGCATCTACTTTGTTTTAGCAATCAAGAATAGTTCAGTTATTTTCATCCTCCTTTGTGGGGACATTGTTGATTGTCATGTCATGTTCGGATATACATTGTCTTTGCTCCACAGTAGGGATGTCCCGATCCAGGTTTTTGCACTTCCGATCCGATACCGATATTGTTTTTGCACTTCCGATCCGATACCGATACCGATACTGACCGATAATGGCCTATCCGAGCATGTATTAAAGTTTAAAGTTATTTAGCCTACTTAGTTGTCAGAATCATGTTGAAAAGGGTTTTAGTACTCTTGATAACAACTAGCCAGCTGAATTAGGGGAGTTTGAATAATACACAATGGTTGGTAACAAGAAACTGACCTGTTTATTCAAGGATAAACACAAAATAGACAAAATTATACATGACAAACAGAAATGGCATCATTGAAACTAGGGCTGGGCGATATGGCCTTTTTTTAATATTGCGATATTTTAAGGCCATATTGTGATACACAATATATATCTCGATATTTTGCCTTAGCCTTGAATGAACACTTGATGCATATAATCACAGCAGTATGATGATTCTATGTGTTTGGATTGATTGATTGAGACTTTTATTAGTAGGTTGCACAGTGAAGTACATATTCCGTACAATTGACCACTAAATGGTAACACGTGAATAAGTTTTTCAACTTGTTTAAGTCGGGGTCCACTTAAATTGATTCATGATACAGATATATACTATCAGATATATACTATCATCATAATACAGTCATCACACAAGATAATCACATTGAATTATTTATAATCCAGGGTGTGGATGTAAGTGTCAAAAAGACAGCCAAAAGAGTTTGATATGAGAATAAATCTAAAGTTAAAATATAGGGTAGAAATGCACCCATTTACAGGAAATGTAGTCTTGATTTTCAACATTTTCTTTCAAGGCTTGCATGTCTACATTAAAACATTCTTCTTCATACTGCATTAATATATGCTACCGTACTTTTAAACTTTCATGCAGAGAAGGAAATCACAACTAAAAAAAAATCACAAATTTTTTCATACGGTGTTGATCTGCAAATTTTTGCCTCGGCATTTTGATGGTGTGGGCGTGTGGCACCGAATGGACATAAGCGTCTCGACAGACGTTATAATATTTGAACAATGATGACGAAAACTGTTTTCTCTGTCGTGTCCGTGTGTCGAAAATTGTTATGCGCTTATTTTTTTATTTGATTTTGTGCGTGGCATATAATTGCTATGCGCAGAGGACGTTTAAACAGTGCGCAATTGCACGAAAGCGCGCACCTTAGAGGGAGCGTTGGTCACACGGCTGCGCTAGCATCACAGCTAACGTTAGCCATGCTGCTACCTCTCTGCTCGGGGAGGACGTATACGTATGTGACGTATGACGTGACAGTATGTGACGTGTGTAAGAAGGTGCGCTTGCTGTCTGTGAGAAGCACAGACACAGAAAAGAGTGAGAAGAGCCTGTCGTGTAATGCCAGCAGCTAAAAGCAACTGCGTGAGAATCCACAGACCTGTGGATGTGTTGAAGGTGTGCTGGAAAATGCGGGACGGAAATTAGGGAGCAGCAGAAAAGTGGAATGTACTATTTAAATAGGTGCGTTGGAAAACACGGAGCTGAGTTTTTTTTTAACTGGATCTGGATCGGCATTTTCCCATGCCTTGACGATACACATTTTTTTGCAAATATCGGCGGCCGATCCGATTCAACTATCGGATCGGGACATCCCTACTCCACAGTAAGTCTTTGCTGTCGTCCAGCATTCTGTTTTTGTTTACTTTGTAGCCACTTCATTTTTAGTTTTGTTCTGCATAGCCTTCCCTAAGCTTTAATGTCTTTTCTTAGAGGCACTCACCTTTTGGTTATTTTTGGTTTAAGCATTAGACACCTTTTTTACCTGCACACTGCCTCCTGCTGTTTCCGACAGCTGCAAAGCAATTAGCTACCGGCTGCCACCTACTGATATGGAGTATTACACGGTTACTCTGCCGAGCTCTAGACAGCACCGACACTCAACAACACATCATTAGCAGACTAATTACTGGTTTGCAAAAAATATTTTTTAACCCAAATAGGTGAAATTAGATCATCTCCCACGGCACACCAGACTGTACCGTGAGACTCCCGAAATTCAGCGCATCTCCCGAAAACCTCCCGGGACAAATTTTCCCCCGAAAATCTCCCGAAATACAGGCGGACTCAGGTCCTCCACAATATAAAAAAGCGTACCTGCCCAATCACGTTATAACTATAGAATGATGGAGGGCGCGTTCTTGGTTTCTTATGTGGGTTTATTGTTTGGCAGTTTCATTAACGTCCTCCCAGCGCGGCAACAACACACAACAACAGCAGTCACTTTTTTGTATACCGTAAAGCAGTACGTCTGCCGTAAACAGCAATGTTGTGACACTCTTAAACAGGACAATACTGCCATCTAGTGCATTTGATGAAAGCACTTTTGTGCGTGCCACACAGCAATGCATCATCAGAGAGGGAGGGTGTTCAGCATGGTTCGAAAAATAGTGACAGAGAATAGAACAAGGATGGACAATTCAACCCTTAACTCAACAATGAGTAGATGAGTGTTATGTGTAAATATATATATATATATATATATATATGTCTTAATAAGGTTATCCAAAAAATAGTGCTCGATACCGTAGTAGAGCGCAATATATGTATGTGTGGGAAAAAAAATCACAAGACTATTTCATAGATTTCATAGATGAAATAGTCTTGTGATTTTTTTTCCCCACACATACATATATATATATATATATATAATAAAATATATATATATATAATAAAATATATATATATATATATATATGTATATATATATATATATATATATATATATATATATATATATATATATATATATATGAAATACTTGACTTGGTGAATTCTAGCTGTAAATATACTCCTCCCCTTTTAGCCACGCCCCAACCACGCCCTCGTCCCACCCCGACCACGCCCACCCGAAATCAGAGGTCTCAAGGTTGGCAAGTATGGCCGCAGCACAGTGGTTGAAAAACACTGCTGTAACCTATTTGGGTGGATCTGCGGATTTCGAGAGCCCTACAGTAAAAAGGGCCAACACAACCAGCACCAGAAAATCTGATCAGGATTTTCCCACAACACTCATGGATTTACCATTGAATGATTTGAAAAACAAAGAGTCTGGCAGTTATTGGGAGGAAAGAGGAAATAAATTAAGAACACAGATTGAGAAGAAGAGATTGCTCACAAGCAACCAGCACTTAATACAATTAAAAACAATACAAAAACTGTACATAAGTTTCCAAAATATGACAAAATGATGAAAAATGGTGGCAGTGGACAGACTTACGTAACTTCTGGCCCCATACGTGTAGGTGTAGCTTCCCAGAGGAATAGTAAATGAAGCCTAGGACCAGCATGGGGCACAGGACGAACAGCAGCTTGCGAGTGGGCTTCATGGTCTTCAGTCATTCACATGGCACCATCCAGGACATCTGCATGGCACAAGAGCAGAGAGAGAGAGAGATTCAACTTCCACATACAATACTGGACAGGAAAGTCATTTACCAGTAGCAACAGTGCTGGGTTGAGATAAGCGCAATGAACAGATATAACCAGTGAGCATTAGTGCCTGAGAGGGCCATGATTACAGGGAGGAGTGTCACACTGTACATCATTTCATTGACATCGCTCTGAAAGGTTTCAACAGAAAAGACTGGATTATTCATCTTGGTTTTTAAATTTGATACACTGCAAAAACTGAAATCTAAGTAAGATTAATTATCTCAAATAAGGGTGATATTTGCTTATTTTCTGTCTGATAAGATCATTCTTCTCACTAAGCAGATTTTATGAGTCTTTTACTTGTTTTAAGGGTTTTGGTCCTAAATGATCTTGGTAAGATATTACAGCTTGTTGCTGAGATTTTATGACCTATATTAAGTAAAACATGCTTGAAACTAGAATATCAACTGTTGCAAAGCTGTGTCATCAACACTCACAAGTATAAAACTACTTTTAAAGTAATCATTTCTTATTTCAAGTATGAAAAAAAAAAAATCACGATTTTGACACAATTGTGTCTCATAATTAAAGGGGAACATTATCACAATTAATGGTTAAAACCATTAAAAATCAGTTCCCAGTGGCTTATTTTATTTTTCGAAGTTTTTTTCAAAATTTTACCCATCACGCAATATTTTAACCATCGTTATATACACCCGTCCATTTTCCTGTGACGTCACACAGTGATGCCAATACAAACAAACATGGCGGATAGAACGGCAAGGAATAGCGACATTAGCTCGGATTCAGACTCGGATTTCAGAGGCTTAAGCGATTCAACAGATTACGCGTGTATTGAAACGGATGGTTGTAGTGTGGAGGCAGGTAGCAAAAACAAAATTGAAGAAGAAACTGAAGCTATTGAGCCATATCGGTTTGAACCGTATGCAAGCGAAACCGACGAAAACGACACGACAGCCAGCGACACGGGAGAAAGCGAGGACGAATTCGGCGATCGCCTTCTAACCAACGATTGGTATGTGTTTGTTTGGCATTAAAGGAAACTAACAACTATGAACTAGGTTTACAGCATATGAAATACATTTGGCAACAACATGCACTTTGAGAGTGCAGACAGCCCATTTCAGGCGTGCTAAGAACATATATTTTTCCATGATTTCAGCACTCAGGTTAACCATACCTAAATAGACACTAAATACTGCATTACACAAGACTACCCGAATGTACTCGAATGATTGAAAAAAATTAATGTTTTTAAGCTAAATTATTGGTAAACAGTTTATGTATAATAATTTACGTAAAACCGCGAGTAATAAAGTTTTCATCAATTAATATATTCTGTAGACATACCCTCATCCGCTCTCCTTTCCTGAAAGCTGATCTGTCTAGTTTTGGAGTTGATGTCAGCATCTGCTTTGAGTGTTGCAGGATATCCACACATTCTTGCCATCTCTGTCGTAGCATAGCTTTCGTCGGTAAAGTGTGCGGAACAAACGACTGACCATTTCGTCGGCTTTCCCCACAGCCTCGTATTTTGAACAAATTTCGTCCAATTTCTTGACACTTTCGCATCTTTGGGCCACTGGTGCAACTTGAATCCGTCCCTGTTCGTGTTGTTACACCCTCCGACAACACACCGACGAAAGAGAGAAAATGGCGGATTGCTTCCCGATGTGACATCACGTTGTGACGTCATCGCTCCGAGAGCGAATAATAGAAAGGCGTTTAATTCGCCAAAATTAACCCATTTAGAGTTCGGAAATCGGTTTAAAAAAAAAAAAGGTCTTTTTTCTGCAACATCAAGGTATATATTGACGCTTACATAGGTCTGGTGATAATGTTCCCCTTTAAAACAGATGACAGCCAAATGGACTTTGCCCGAGACCCCGAGAGTAACAAGTGGTTGCCTTGTTGCCTTTCCATTAAGAACAATAAATTTGTTTTTAGTATAAGTTTTCTAGTTTCAAGAAATGTAATGCCGAGCGCATATCATTATGTCAAGATAATGGCACCAGCGTTTACTTAATTTAAGAATATTTTTCGACATATTGAGCAAAAAAGGTCTCTTTTTTTCCACCAAGAAAAGTGCACTTGTTATTAATAAGAATATACTTATTTCAAAAAGGTATTTTTTGGTTCATTGAGGTTAGCTAATTTTACTTGTTTTGGAAAGTCTTGACAAGCCAAATGTTCTTGTTCTATTGGCAGATAATTTTGGTTAGTTCAAATAAAATACCCCTAATTTTTGCTTTTTTTTTTCTTGTTTTTGAACACTGACTTTTTGCAGTGTACTTACCGTATTTTCCGGACATTTTGATGGATATTTGAGCGCACTGTGTAATGTTCTATATTTCCAATGGAACATATAAAATGTTGGTGTTTACTTGAGTCATATTGCCATCATATTGCAGTCTACACGTATATCTTATGTTTGACTGCCATCTACTTGTCACACGTATCAGTGCACCATGTACCAAATAAAATTGCTTCAAGGCCGGCAAGCAAAACCAGAATTATTACGTACATTAGGCGCACTGGGTTATAAGGCGCACTGTCGCGTTTTGAGGGGGAAAAAAAGGATTTTAAGTGTGCCTTATAGTCCGGAAAATACGGTATTTAAAATGATTAACTCTGTTGTTTGCTCCAGTTTGGATTTAGCGTAATCCCTCGGTTAATTTGTTCTGGGCCTGACCGTGGTAAATTCAACTACGCAAAGTAAAAACTATTAATTATAAATTAAATAATTGCATAGCATAGAAAACATGTTTACGACCTTTTAAATGAGTGGTATTAAACTCACTTTCATTGAGGGCTACATTGCAGTTATGGCTGCCCTCAGAGGGCCACTTGTAACTGAATAATATTTGAATATAATTAAGGAGTGGCCTCATTATGGTATTACACAATTTATGGTAAAAAACTGGAACCTCCATTGCCAGGATTTTACTGAAGCGTATGTCTGACTACAGCAGCCGTAATGCTCTGCGTTCCATCAAGCTGTGCGGATTCGTTGCCTACCAAAGACATAGTAAAACATTTTGATAGTTTTGTTTAATGTTCTATATTCTCAATGAAACATCAAAGTTTTGGTCTTGCTTGCTTACGGGTCCATGCTAGCGTCATTTATTGAACAGGCGTCAACCTGCAATCTACGCATATCTCTCGTGTGTGACTGCCATCTACCTTTACAGCATGTACCAAATAAACATTTTAAGTTTGTGTATAGATAGATAGATAGATAGATAGATAGATAGATAGATAGAACTTTATTGATTTCTTCAGGAGAGTTCCCTCAGGAAAATTTAAATTCCAGCAGCAGTGTACAAAATTGTAAAAAGTAAATAATGGGGGTATAAATGGAAACAAAATCAAAAAATATTACAATAGAATAAAAATAAAAAGCAACAATGAGAATAAAAATATAACAGTAAAATAAGAATATAACAAGAGAAACTAGGCAGTAGTGACCATGTCATGAAAAAGTATTGCACTGTATAGTCCGACATGCGACATGCAGTGACATAAATGTTGGTAAAAGCTTTTTCTTTTTTGATGCAGCGTTGTGCTTCACACAGGGTGCACCTAATGTTAAGACCCGTGACTCTACGTACGGTTTATAGCGTCTATTTTCGACCGGGACTGGACAAAAAATAGCGGGGATGTTGGTCTTTAAAGGCCTACTGAAATGCAATTTTCTTATTCAAACGGGGATAGCAGGTCCATTCTGTGTCATACTTGATCATTTCGCGATATTGCCATATTTTTGCTGAAAGGATTTAGTAGAGAACATCGACGATAAAGTTTGCAACTTTTGGTCGCTGATAAAAAAGCCTTGCCTGTACCGGAAGTAGCAGACGAGTAGCGTGACGTCACAGGTTGTGGAGCTCCTCACATCTGCACATTGTTTACAATCATGGCCACCAGCAGCGAGAGCGATTCGGACCGGGAAAGCGACGATTTCCCCATTAATTTGAGCGAGGATGAAAGATTTGTGGATGAGGAAAGTGAGAGTGAAGGACTAGAGGGCAGTGGGAG
Organism: Nerophis lumbriciformis; assembly: GCF_033978685.3. Taxonomy (NCBI): domain Eukaryota; kingdom Metazoa; phylum Chordata; class Actinopteri; order Syngnathiformes; family Syngnathidae; genus Nerophis; species Nerophis lumbriciformis. Next base: position 65,331,640 of record NC_084550.2, read on the forward strand.
CGATTCAGATAGGGAAGATGCTGTGAGAGGCGGGTGGGACCTGATATTCAGCTGGGAATGACTAAAACGGTAAATAAACACAAGACATATATATACTCTATTAGCCACAACACAACCAGGCTTATATTTAATATGCCACAAATTAATCCCGCATAACAAACACCTCCCCCCTCCCGTCCATATAACCCGCCAATACAACTCAAACACCTGCACAACACACTCAATCCCACAGCCCAAAGTACCGTTCACCTCCCCAAAGTTCATACAGCACATATATTTCCCCAAAGTCTCCAAAGTTACGTACGTGACATGCACATAGCGGCACGCACGTACGGGCAAGCGATCAAATGATTGGAAGCCGCAGCTGCATGCGTACTCACGGTACCATGTCTGCGCATCAAAGTCCTCCTGGTAAGAGTCTCTGTTGTCCCAGTTCTTCACAGGCCAATGGTAAAGCTTGACTGTCATCTTCCGGGAATGTAAACAATGAAACACCAGCTGTGTTATCCGGCTAAACAGTCAGGGGGTGCATTCTACGGCGGGTAGAGATGCGCGGTTTGCGGGCACAACCGCGGAGTCCGCGGATTATCCGCGGATTATCCGCGGATCGGGCGGATGAAATTAAAAAAATTAGATTTTATCCGCGGGTCGGGTCGGGTGGTTGAAAAAAAAAAAAAATTGATTTTAAATAGATTCAGGCGGGTGGCAGTTAAACCAATTCGGAAATATATATACATAGTTAAATGTTGTTACCCACATACGAAAAACGAGCAGGCACCTGCTGCATATGCCACAACAGAAGAAAAAGAAAAAAAAAGAGATGGACACTTTTACGGAGCGGAGAAGGGACGCCTCGCCGGGGTCCGGGACCGAGGCCCCTTCCCCCGAGAGGGCCCCACCGGGAGCCGTAGCTGAGGCGATCCGCGAGAAGGGCCCGACGCACGTCCAGGGTAACCACCGCGCCCACCGCACCGACACCCCGCCTCGTCCGCCTTCGCCGCGGCCGGCGTCACGCGCAGCAGGTAAGCAGCTTACCTGCCCGCCACCCCCGTGGCCGGGGGCTCGTAACAGGGGTCACTCCGCGCGCTCCGCCCGCGCAGCTTACCTGCCCGCCACCCCCATTGCCGGGGGCGCGTAACAGGGGTCACTCCGCGCGCAGTGCGCTCACGAAAGGGGTGGGGCTCACCCTGGTTGATAGACAGCAGCTGGACGGTGGCCATGGAAGTCGGAACCCGCTAAGGAGTGTGTAACAACCCACCTGCCGAATCAACTAGCCCTGAAAATGGATGGCGCTGGAGCGTCGGGCTCATACGCGGCCGTCGCCGGCAGCGAGACGCGCTTGGAGGTGCGCTCAGCGCGGCTCCCATATCATTGCGCACTGCTGTGCGTCTGGGTCGTGACAGCGTGGCACGCGAATGTCTGCACTGCATTGGATCAGTCTCCTTTCTTTAACAGGCAAAAGCTTTATAACCTCACTAATGCCTTGCATCGTCTATATTAGATATATAACAACGGGCGGGTGCGGGCGGATGCGGTTCTGATCAAATGTTACATCGGGTGGATGGCGGATGGTTGACAACTTTCTGATGCGGTTGCGGATTAAATAATTGCCTATCCGCGCATCTCTAACGGCGGGGGTGCGTTATCCGGCACAACACCTGCCGCAATACACCGCTTCCCACCTACAGCTTTCTTCTTTGCTGTCTCCATTGTTCATTGAACAAATTGCAAAAGATTCACCAAAACAGATGTCCAGAATACTGTGGAATTTTGCGATGAAAACAGACGACTTAATAACTGGCCACCATGCTGTCCCAAAATGTCCGCTACAATCCGTGACGTCATCATACCGAGACGTTTTCAGCAGGATATTTTGCGCGAAATTTAAAATTGCACTTTAGTAAGCTAACCCGGCCGTATTGGCATGTGTTGCAATGTTAAGATTTCATCATTGATATATAAACTATCAGACTGCGTGGTCGGTAGTAGTGGGTTTCAGTAGGCCTTGAAGACAGTGTACATTTTGAAAAGATTAGTTGATACGTTTGAAGAAGGTGGCGGTTTGATAGACAATCTGAAGTGGAAGTTTTTCAGGGTTTCTTTAAGCAACATCACTGGTTTTAAAACGGAATGAGTAATTCACAACAAAACAACATGGACATGATAGTAGGTTGTGTTGCCAGTGCTCATCAGTCCTGCCCTTTAAGAGAAATAATGTTACTGGTAGTTCATAGGAAACCACACCTTCCTTTCTGTGGAAACGTAAATCTTTTTTAGCAAATCTTACTGGATCTCACCTTAACAAGCCAAATAAGCCCTACTACTCGACCGACATCTATTAAAAGGGAAAAGGCTTTCTCTCTCTCTCCAGCAGAGCGATCCACTATCTATTTTGAAGATCTCAAATCTTCTACAGTTTAACGGATTGTAGTCCAGTACCATAAAATTGCTTTTTAACCACATTTCCGTATTAGCTTCATGTCAGGCTATCCATAAATTACGCCATACTTGAAGTTACATTTAGGACCAATTCAGTAAAAAAAAAAATGTATACAGGATGCATCCGCAGTGATGGGCGGTAACAAACTACATGTTGCGAGGCTCCGTGGTTCAACTACATTTCCGACTAGTATAGCGGTAGCTTCACTACTTTTTGAAGCAGTAGCGAGTCCAGTAGCGTAGCTATTTATAGACCCATATTACGTAGTAGCGTCCATAAAAGCTACAAAGAGATACCTCGTCCATTACTGATGTTTGTCACACCCGGGGATCCAGCAGGAGAATAAAAAAACAAAAAAATACAGAGAAACTCCATGAAGATTGGCTGGTTTACGCAAGGTGAGTCACAACTGGCTTAGGTCAGAGGCAAGATAGCTTTAAAACCAGGAAGCAAAATCTGAACAAACTGTCCATCAGCGGTGGCGGAAACCACATAAGGTTCATTTTTAATTATCAATTTAATATTTCTAGGGACTTCCCCCTCATGGTACCGCAATTTTGCAAGTAAAATAAATGTTAAATTGTTAAAAAGCCAGACACAGGCCATGTTTCCAGTTTATGTTTATTATAATTAACAAACTGAACGTTTATTCTCTGACAATTTGGAAAGTTGTACATTAAGTTGATATATATATATATATATATATATATATATATGTATTAGAGATATATGTATTAGAGATGCGCGGATAGGCAATTATTTCATCCGCAACCGCATCACAAATGTCGTCATCCATCTGCCATCACCCGAACCAACATTTTATCAAAACCACACCCGCCCGCACTCGCCCATTGTTATATATCTAATATAGACGATGCAAGGCATTAGTGAGGTTAGAAAGCTTCTGCCTGTTAAAGAAAGGAGACTGATCCAATGCAGCAGAGACATTCAATGCATGCCACGCATTAGTGGCTAAGAGATATTAATGCGTGATAATATTATTTATCATTATTATAGTATTATTGTCATTTCCATTAAGAAAGTGTTGACTATTGTTGCCAATGCCCTCAGATCAGGAGTGTGTTCCTCACACTTTGTGTGCGCAGGTGCAGCAAGCAGAATGATGTTTTTAAGAAGTTAAAAAAATGTTTTAGAAAGACTAGGCCTATATTTTCGTTAGGTAAAAAAAAAATTCTGAATTTATTTCAATGAATATTAACTTGTTAACGTTATAATGCTCAAATAGGGACGAGGGCGGGGTGCACAGTGAAGCAGTGAACAATTTTGCGACAAAGATTAACCTTTATTGATTGATCTCCATTGTCAACTACAGGCAGGAAAATAAAGATAAACACATAGCCTATGTTGTAGGCATAGGCTCATACGTTTTTAAGTTGAAATAAAAAAATAAATGAAAAATGTGCCTCATAAGCCTTAGGCTGTCAATCACGCGCACAAACTTAAATTATACAATAACATATGTATGCCATCCCTATTTAAACAAAAATAAATTAAATAAATAATATTACCTGCAACTTATTGGCCAAGGCAAAAAGCTGAAGGGGGGAAATCAAACCCATCAGACTGCACTTTATCATCAAACTTGAATTATAATGAAAATAGACGGTCGCGACAAACAAAGCAGGCTAAATATCCTTACATTGTCGCCAATCGGAGATGCGCTTCACTTGAAAGCGAGGCCAAATAATTAACACACAGTAGTATATCTCCAATAGAAAAAAACACAATAAACAACGCAATTGCCTTAATTCCTTTGCATTGTAGTGCGCCCAAACAACACGTAACCATCAAAATTATTCAGCTGACCGAACTCAATATAGGTTAGACATGGGCTTATTTGGTATAGCCTATAGGTAACGTAGACTAATTCGTTTAACATATCCAACCGTATGTCTACTTACTTTTTTTTTTGTTAGCACTATGCAGGAATAAAATGGCATCTACAGTGCCAGGATTCATGCGAGAGCGCCTGGCCTCTAAAATGCGCCCTGCTGCGCTGAAGGAGCGCTCACTTGCGGCACTTTTTTTTTGCTAGGACGCATAGGATTCTCTTGGCAAGGTGTTGTAGTCGTGGGAATGATTGTCCTTGTTTCCCCCAAAAGGAAAGTAGATTTTCCTCTGCTGATCCGTCGAGATGGAAGTTTGTAGAGGAATAATCCTCTACTTCATCAACAAGCACAGGTGTATCCTCCTCCCATTCTGTGAAGTCAATCCTTTTCTTTTTCGGTGATGCACCATCAGCTCCACCTAAAGGACCGATAAAATCTATACGTTTTTCGTATGTGGGTAACAACATTTAACTATGTATATATATTTATATTATAATTGGTTCAACTGCCAACCGCCCGAATCTATTTACAATCTATTTTTTTCGTCATGTCACCCGCCCGACCCGCGGATTATCCGCGGACTCCGCGGTTGTGTCCGCAAACCGCGCATCTCTATTATATATATATATATATATATATATATATATATATATATATATATAGTGTTGATGTAGCAAGTTACTTTTGCCGTGTAGTTTGTAGTGTACACATCTCTGGGGATAGCTTACCCTGTCGCTTATGTACATCTAATGGAGATTAACTATTGGCTTAGATCAGTGGTCCCCAACCACCGTGGCCCGGTACCGGTCCACACAAGAATTTAAAAAAAAAAATTAAAAAAAAAAAAAATTTGTTTTTCTTTATTAAATCAACATAAAAACAAGATACCGTATTTTCCGCACTATTAGCCGCACCTAAAAACCACAAATTTACTCAAAAGCTGACAGTGCGGCTTATAACCCGGTGCGCTTTATATATGGATTAATATTAAGATTCATTTTCATAAAGTTTCGGTCTCGCAACTACGGTAAACAGCCGCCATCTTTTTTCCCCGTAGAAGAGGAAGTGCTTCTTCTTCTACGCAAGCAACCGCCAAGGTAAGCACCCGCCCCCATAGAACAGGAAGCGCTTCTTCTTCTACTGTAAGCAACCACCCGCCCGCGTAGAAGAAGAGCGCGGATATTACGTTTCATTTCCTTTGTGTGTTTACATCTGTAAAGACCACAAAATGGCTCCTACTAAGAGACAGGTTTCCGGTTCATGAAAAGACGCAATCTCTCCATCCGCACACGGACTACTATTTCACAGCAACTGCCTAAAGACTTTCAAGAAAAGCTGGCTACTTTCCGTGCATATTGTAAAAACAAGATAGCTGAAAAAAAGATCCTGCCAGAGAACATTATCAATATGGACGAGGTTCCACTGACTTTTGATATTCCTGTGAACCGCACTGTGGATACAACGGGAGCACGTACGGTGAATATTCGCACCACAGGGAATGAGAAGTCATCCTTCACTGTGGTTCTAGCTTGCCATGCTAATGGCCAGAAACTTCCACCCATGGTGATATTCAAAAGGAAGACCTTGCCAAAAGAGACCTTTCCAGCCGGCGTCATCATAAAAGCTAACTCGAAGGGATGGATGAAGAAAAGATGAGCGAGTGGTTAAGGTAAGTTTACGCGAAGAGGCCGGGTGGCTTTTTTCACGCAGCTCCGTCCATGTTGATCTACGACTCCATGCGCGCCCACATCACGCTGGTTTTTAATATATTATTAAAGTTTGACTGACCTATCTGACTGTTTTTTTGACATTCCTTTAGCGCAGTTAGATGCGGCTTATAACACGGGGCGGCTTATAGGTGGACAAAGTTTTGAAATATGCCGTTCATTGAAGGCGCGGCTTATAACCCAGGGCGGCTTATGGTGCGGAAAATACGGTACACTTACAATTAGTGCACCAACCCAAAAAACCTCCCTCCCCCACACTCATTCTCACAAAAGGGTTGTTTCTTTCTGTTAATATTTCCTGTTCCTACATTATATATCAATATAGATCAATACAGTCCGCAGGGATACCGTCTGTAAGCACACATGATTGTATTATTTTTTTGACAAAAAAAATAATTAAGAAGTTGTCATCGTATAATTTGCTATAATGATATAACTTTCTCTAAAAAGTCTAAAAAAAAAAATTGTATCTGTTTAAAATCTGTTTTATTAATTAGTATTAACATGAATTTTTTTTACATTATATTGTTTTAGACTTAGACGAACTTTAATGATCCACAAGGGAAATTGTTTTGCTCTTTTTCAATTGTTACTACTTATTGTACAGTGTACTTTGTTGAGAATTTATCAAGTCTCTGGAGACTTGCTGTGACTTTTTCTTTATTTAAAACGACTAGCAACATATCCAGCATATTTTTCTGGTGGTAATGTTGACTGTACTGTAGTTCAGAGAACACAGGGATTGTCGATGATAGTCAAAATTCCAAAAAAAGTGACGTTCTCCTTTAAAGGGGAACATTATCACAATTTCAGAATTGTTAAAACCATTAAAAATCAGTTCCCAGTGGCTTATTATATTTTTCGAAGTTTTTTTCAAAATTTTACCCATCACGCAATATCCCTAAAAAAAGCTTCAAAGTGCCTGATTTTAACCACCCGTCCACATAGCGAAGCAAACACAAACAAACATGGCGGAAAGAACAGCAAGCTATAGCGACATTAGCTCGGATTCAGACTCGGATTTCAGCGGCTTAAGCGATTCAACGGATTACGAATGTCTTGAAACGGATGGTTGTAGTGTGGAGGCAGGTAGCGAAAACGAAATTGAAGAAGAAACTGAAGCTATTGAGCCATATCGGTTTGTACCATATGCAAGCGAAACCGACGAAAACGACACGACAGCCAGCGACACGGGAGAAAGCGAGGACGAATTCGGCGATCGCCTTCTAACCAACGATTGGTATGTGTTTGTTTGGCATTAAAGGAAACTAACAACTATGAACTAGGTTTACAGCATATGAAATACATTTGGCAACAACATGCACTTTGAGAGTGCAGACAGCCCAATTTTCATCAATTAATATATTCTGCAGACATACCCTCATGTCAGCAGGCCAGGGAAGCTAGGGTCGATATTCTTCTCTTGATCATCTTGGGACGGTGTGAGCCAAGACATCCAGGGGGGTTTAGCTCGCTAGTCTGCGGGAACAAACTGCCGCCATTGCTTGCCGTGCTACCGAGGTCCTTTGTCCCTGAATTGCTCACAAACTCCGGCAGATTCAATGGGGGTCTGGCGGCAGATTTCTTTGACTTTATCGTTGGAAATGCATCTGCTTTGAGTGTCGCAGGATATCCACACATTCTTGCCATCTCTGTCGTAGCATAGCTTTCGTCGGTAAAGTGTGCAAAACAAACGTCCAATTTCTTGCCACTTTCGCATCTTCGGGCCACTGGTGCAACTTGAATCCGTCCCTGTTCGCGTTGTTACACCCTCCGACAACACACCGACGAGGCATGATGTCTCCAAGGTACGGAAAACAGTCGAAAAAACGGAAAATAACAGAGCTGTTTTGACCCGGTGTTTGAGAAAATGGCGGATTGCTTCCCGGTCCGAGAGCGAATAATAGAAAAGCGTTTAATTCGCCAAAATTCACCCATTTAGAGTTCGGAAATCGGTTAAAAATATATATGGTCTTTTTTCTGCAACATCAAGGTATATATTGACGCTTACATAGGACTGGTGATAATGTTCTCCTTTAATATTTGGCCCATCACAATGGTTCAAGTACCACTGAGAAGCTTTTTTCCTCGGTCTTTGCAATGGTATCATTGTTTAAAGATACTTTGTATTTGAAATTTTTTGTTACATGCCTACAAAAGGTAAGAAAATTTGGTTTTGCACAATAGGGCCCCTTTAATATGTTCAAGATCACTTCCGAAAAGGAGGCACACCACAGCAGGCACAAGACATTGAAACAACGTTGAGAATTTGTTGAATTAGGTCCTGACGTTGAGCAACTCAAATTTAACGCTGGAACAAACGTAATGCTTTTTGATGACATTTAATCAATGTTTGGTTCTGACGTTGATTAGACCTAGGGCTGGGCGATATGGCCTTTTATTAATATCGATATTTTTAGGCCATGTCACGATACACATCTCCATATTTTGCCTTAGCCTTGAATGAACACTTGATGTATATAATCACAGCAGTATGATGATTCTATGTGTCTACATTACAACCTTCTTCTTCATACTGCATTAATATATGCTACTTTTAAACTTTCATGCAGAGAGGGAAATCACAACTAAGTCAATTTACCAAAAGTGTATTTATTAAACAGTTATTAAGCAGTGGCACAAACATTCATGTCATTTCCAAAACAAAGTGCAAGATTGTCAGACATTTTAAAACAAGCTATTAGTGTACTTTTGTGCATGATGTCACTAAGATGACATATCAAAACACTAAATTAAAGTGCACTTTTTGTACAGAACGCCACTACAATAGTTTAAAACAAATAAAGTGCACTTTTGTGCATGATGTCACAAGATATTTCAATAAGTGTCAAATAAAAATGAGCTGCATAATAGGAAATCAAAATAGTGTATGTCCTTCACTATGTGGTAGGTTCCTGCGGACGTTATCTCCTTCTGTTGTTGACTATTTTTTTCACACGGTGTTGATGTGGAAATGGTTGCTTGGGCATTTTGTGGGTGTGGCACCGAACGGAGATGTTGACATGCGGAGTTTCAAGCACTTATTCTCTAACGGGTGACTTTTCAAATGATGATAAACATTAGCAGTGGTGCTACTTTTTGTAGCAACACTTGCCGCATACCTGACATATTACTGTTCGACATCTTCCCGCTTGAAGCCAAACCACCACCAGACGATGGACCCCGTGCTGTTTTTCTTGGGAATTAATTATTCTTCCTCCATTTGTTACCAGATTCGCACCTTCTTTTTCTCGTATTAACACTCGCACGGCTCCGCTTGCATAACTGCTAACGTTACCCATTCCGCTACCTCTCTGCTCCGCGAGGGCATATGACGTTGCACGCGTGACAGTATGTGACGTATGTAAGAAGTAGGGATGTCCCGATCCGATATTTGGATCGGATGCCGATATTTGCCAAAAATTGCGTATCGGCAAGGCATGGGAAAATGCCGAACCAGATCCAGTTTAAAAAAAAACTCCGGTCCGTGTTTTCCAACGCACCGATTTAAATAATACATTCCACTTTTCTGCTGCTCCCTAATTTCCGTTCCGCATTTTCCAGCACACCTTCAACACATCCACAGGTCTGTGAAATCTCACGCAGTTGCTTTTAGCTGCTGGCATTACACGACAGGCTCTTCTCACTCTTTCCTGTGTCTCCCTCACAGACAGCAAGCGCACCTTCTTACACACGTCACATACTGTCACGTCATACGCGCTTGTGCAATTGCGCACTGCTCAAACGTCCTCTGCGCATAGCAATTATATGCCACGCACAAAATCAAATAAAAAAATAAGCGCATAACAATTTTCGACACACGGACACGACAGAGAAAACAGTTTTCGTCATCATTGTTCAAATATTATAACGTCTGTCGAGACGCTTATCTCCGTTCGGTGCCACACGCCCACACCATCAAAATGCCGAGGCAAAAATTTCCAGATCAACACCGTATGAAAAAAAATAGTGATTTTTTTTAGTTGTGATTTCCTTCTCTGCATGAAAGTTTAAAAGTAGCATATATTAATGCAGTATGAAGAAGAATATTTTAATGTAGACATGCAAGCCTTGAAAGAAAATCAAGACTACATTTCCTACAAATGGGTGCATTTCTACCCTATATTTTAACTTTAGATTTATTCTCATATCAAACTCTTTTGGCTGTCTTTTTGACACTTACATCCGGCGCCCCCCTCCACACCCTGGATTATAAATAATGTAAATAATTCAATGTGATTATCTTGTGTGATGACTGTATTATGATGATAGTATATATCTGATAGTATACATCTGTATCATGAATCCCGACTTAAACAAGTTGAAAAACGTATTCGGGTGTTACCATTTAGTGGTTAATTGTACGGAATATGTACTTAACTGTGCAACCTACTAATAAAAGTCTCAATCAATCAATCAAAACACAGAATCATCATACTGCTGTGATTATATGCATTAAGTGTTCATTCAAGGCTATGGCAAAATATCGAGATATATATCGTGTATCGCAATATGGCCTTAAAATATCGCAATATTAAAAAAAGGCCATATCGCCCAGCCCTAGTTCAATGATGCCATTTCTGTTTGTCATGTATAATTTTGTCTATTTTGTGTTTATCCTTGAATAAACAGGTCAGTTTCTTGTTACCAACCATTGTGTATTATTCAAACTCCCCTAATTCAGCTGGCTAGTTGTTATCAAGAGTACTAAAACCCTTTTCAACATGATTCTGACAACTAAGTAGGCTAAATAACTTTAAACTTTAATACATGCTCGGATAGGCTAGTATCGGTCAGTATCGGTATCGGATCGGAAATGCAAAAACAATATCGGTATCGGATGTGCAAAAACCTGGATCGGGACATCCCTAGTGTAAAGCCCACAGCTAAAAGCAACTGCGTGAGAACGTATACTCGAATATCACAATAGTCATTTTCTATATCGCAGAGACAAACCCGCGATATATCGAGTATATTTGATATATCGCCCAGTCCTAATTAGACCATTACATTTTGGTCATTTCCCAAACAATATTCTACAACTGTGGTCTCCAAATAACTTGTAAACCGCCACATTTGCTCCAACTTAACTTTCGCCTAGTGATCCGCTAATATAACAATGCATGGGATCCAAAAAATAAGCCCACAAGCTGGTGAAAATTAGTAAAAAAAAAAAAGTCTTTATGCGAAGGGAAAAAGGCCAGGGGCCCCACAAATTCAGCGTAATGTTGAGTTGTATTTCATGCACTTAATTTTGCTATATTTATTTGCTCCATGTTCATGACAATAATTCCTACATTAAACCGGTCCCTAGTGCAAAAAAGGTTGGGTACCCTTGTTCTACAACACAAATACAACAGTGAAACAACACGCTTTTTAATGGCGTTTATCCAGTGTCAGGTGGTGACGTTGATTTGACCATTGAAATGTGGTCATTCCCCCAACCAACGTTTGACAACGTTGTCTTCAATTTACAAATACAAATATTTGGCCACCTTCTTACAGAGTCAGTTTTAAAAGGACATTAGGGGTGTAACTAGAGATGTCCGATAATATCGGGCTGCTGATATTATCGGCCGATAAATGCTTTAAAATGTAATATCGGAAATGATCGGTATCGGTTTCAAAAAGTAAAATGTGTGACTTTTTAAAATGCCGCTGTACGGAGTGGTACACGGACGTCGGAAGAAGTACAGAGCGGCAATAAACCTTAAAGGCACTGCCTTTGCGTGCTGGCCCAATCAACAGCCATACAGGTCACACTGAGGGTGGCCGTATAAACAACTTTAACACTGTTACAAACATGCACCACACTGTGAACCCACACCAAACAAGAATGACAAACACATTTTGGGAGAACATCCCCACCGTAACACAACATAAACACAACAGAACAAATACCCAGAACCCCTTGCAGCACTAACTCTTCCGGGACGCTAAAATATACACCCCCCGCTATCCCCTATATACCCCCCCACCCACCCCAACCTCCTCATGCTCTCTCAAGGAGAGCATGTCCCAAATTCCAAGCTGCTGTTTTAAAGCATGTTAAAAAAAATAATGCACTTTGTGACTTCAGTAATAAATATGGCAGTGCCATGTTGGCACTTTTTTTTTTCCATAACTTGAGTTGATTTATTTTGGAAAACTTTGTTACATTGTTTAATGCATCCAGCGGGGCATCACAACAAAATTAGGCACAATAATGTGTTAATTCCACGACTGTATATATCGGCATCGGTAATTAAGAGTTGGACAATGTCGGAATATCGTATTTCGGCAAAAAAGCCATTATCGGACATCTGTAGGTGTAACGATTCGTTTTAACGATTCGATATTTGGGGTTGCCGATACGATTCAGGAACAATCTCTGTTTTTAGAACAATACGATCGTAAACGATTCAGTAACCTTTTAGCAAAAAAAACCAAAAAACAATAAGCAGTGTGTCTGTGAAATAAATAGTGGACACTGCAGGTGAAGTTTCCTATATTCCTGTTATTTCTTGTAACAAATGATGTATAAATGAATTATGGACTCGAACAAGCAAGTAAACAATTAATGGCCAATGCATTCACATCTTATTTGAATAAAGTGCAACCAAGACTTTGGCTTGAATTAACAAGAGGAAACCTTCTCTGCTTTCATTTTTAATATTCAAGCATTTTGGTGTGGCGGCGTGGCTCAATTGGTAGAGTGGCCGTGGCAACAACTTGAGGGTTTCAGGTTCGATCCCCACTTCTGCTTTCCTAGTCACAGCTGTTGGTCCTTGGGCATGACACTTTACCCAGTGCCACCCATACTGGTTTAAATGTAACTTAGATCATGGGTTTCACTATGTAAAACACCTTGAGTCACTAGAGAAATGCGCTATATAAATATAATTCACTTCAATATTAGTACAGTAAGCAACATTTTAAGAGTAGAATAACCTGCTAAATATAGTTCCACGCCCCAGCCATACAGTGTCTGTTCTCCACCCCTGGCACTACCACTGTCCCAGGTGTGTGGAAACATGTATGTCCCCTCATCCCTGTTGGTGGTCTTGGCCCAACGTTTCCTAGTTTCCTACTTGCTCCATCTCTTGTATTTCTGTCTCTCACTTTTCTCTGGCTGTTAAATGCTGTTGCTTCATGTTGTGTTCCGGAAGATGGTGCGTCACTTACGTTTTGTCATACGCAACGTTTGTGGCTTGAGGTTAACTAATCGTTTCTTTTTGTTGTGGCTTGCTTTGTTAGTTTTTGTGTTTAATTAATGATAGTGTCTTGTGCCGTTTGTTATGACCATTCTTGACCACCGTAGCTGCCCGACATTTTTGTTTTGACATCACAGACACGCAATATACAAAAAATGTAACATCCTTATTTTTAGAAGTGCAAAACTTTAAATAAAATGTCTGTCGTTCTAAAATCTAATGTTTAAGCATCGATAAAAACATTGATTTCTTTTTAAAGGGGAACATTATCACAATTTCAGAATTGTTAAAACCATTAAAAATCAGTTCCCAGTGACTTATTTTTTTCAAAATTTTACCCATCACGCAATATCCCTAAAAAAAGCTTCAAAGTGCCTGATTTTAGCCATCGTTATAACCACCCGTCCATTTTCCTGTGACGTCACATAGTGAAGCAAACAGAAACAAACATGGCGGAAAGAACAGCAAAATATAGCGACATTAGCTCGGATTCAGACTCGGATTTTAGCGGCTTAAGCGATTCAACAGATTACGCATGTATTGAAACGGATGGTTGTAGTGTGGAGGCAGGTAGCGAAAACGAAATTGAAGCTATTGAGCCATATCGGTTTGAACCGTATGCAAGCGAAACCGACAAACGACACGACACGGGAGAAAGCGAGGACGAATTCGGCGATCGCCTTCTAACCAACGATTGGTATGTGTTTGTTTGGCATTAAAGGAAACTAACAACTATGAACTAGGTTTACAGCATATGAAATACATTTGGCAACAACATGCACTTTGAGAGTGCAGACAGCCCAATTTTCATCAATTAATATATTCTGTAGACATACCCTCATCCACGCTCTTTTCCTGAAAGCTGATCTGTCCAGTTTTGGAGTTGATGTCAGCAGGCCAGGGAAGCGAGGGTTGATAGGGGGTTTAGCTCGCTCGTCTGCGGGAACAAACTGCCGCCATTGCTTGCCGTGCTACCGAGGTCCTTTGTCCCTGAACTGCTCACACACTCCGGCAGATTCAATGGGGGTCTGGCGGCAGATTTCTTTGACTTTATCGTTGGAAATGCATCTGCTTTGAGTGTCGCAGGATATCCACACATTCTTGCCATCTCTGTCGTAGCATAGCTTTCGTCGGTAAAGTGTGCGGAACAAACGTCCAATTTCTTGCCACTTTCGCATCTTTGGGCCACTGGTGCAACTTGAATGCGTCCCTGTTCGTGTTGTTACACCCTCCGACAACACACCGACGAGGCATGATGTCTCCAAGGTACGGAAAACAGTCGAAAAAACGGAAAATAACAGAGCTGGTTTGACTCTGTGTTTGAGAAAATGGCGGATTGCTTCCCGATGTGACGCCACGTTGTGACGTCATCGCTCCGAGAGCGAATACTAGAAAGGCGTTTAATTCCCCAAAATTCACCCATTTAGAGTTCGGAAATCGGTTAAAAAAAAAAAAAAAAAGGTATTTTTTCTGCAACATCAAGGTACCGTATTTTCCGCACTATAAGGCGCACCGGATTATTAGCCGCACCTTCAATGAATGGCATATTTCATAACTTTGTCCACCAATAAGCCGCCCCGGACTATAAGCCGCGCCTACGCTGCGCTAAAGGGAATGTCAAAAAAACAGTCAGATAGGTCAGTCAAACTTTAATAATATATTAAAAACCAGCGTTCTAACAACTCTGTTCACTCCCAAAATGTACGCAAATGTGCAATCACAAACATAGTAAAATTCAAAATAGTGCAGAGCAATAGCAACATAATGTTGCTCGAACGTTAATGTCACCACACACAAAATAAACATAGCGCTCACTTTCTGAAGTTATTCTTCATTCGTAAATCCTTCGTCTTCGGTGTCCGAAGTGAAAAGTTGGGCAAATTTACGATCCACTGGCAGATGTTGGCGTCGTCTGGCGCTGCCTCCTCGCCTTAGTGAAGGTGTGTTCGCCTTCTGTCAGCCATTGTTCCCACGCAGTTAGCAGTCTAGCTTCGAATGCCCTGTTGACACCAATATCTAGCGGCTGGAGGTCTTTTGTCAATCCACCCGGAATGACGGCGAGTATTGAATTAAGCGCGTAAGCGTGTCTCTCAATGTGCTGTTATGAGCTAGCAAATATAACAACTACACTACCCAGCATGCAACGATAGTTACGAGCATGCGCGGTAGCCCTGAGAAGCGTTGTTGTATGCTGGGAGTTACAATGTGGTTATGAGCACGCTGTAAGTAAACGTTGAGAACTCAGTTAACACGCCTCGTCTGCATTATTTATAATTAGACAGACAACACACTTAATAGGAGCCATTTTGGGGTCTTTACATAAACACACAAATGGAAATGAAACGTCACATATCCCAGCATGCACCGCGCGCTTCTTCTACGGGGAAAAAAGATGGCGGCTGTTTACCGTAGTTGTGAGACCTAAACTTTATGAAAATGAATCTTAATATTTATCCATATATAAAGCGCACCGGGTTATAAGGCGCACTGTCAGCTTTTGAGAAAATTTGTGGTTTTTAGGTGCGCCTTATAGTGCGGAAAATACGGTATATATTGACGCTTACATAGGTCTGGTGATAATGTTCCCCTTTAAAAATAATCTTGGATCGATACTGGTCTTCTGGAAGGCAAACTTACAGAGCACAGATAGATAGGTCTGAAATTAAGGAATATAAATCAATGTATCTTGTGTATGAATGTTCTCATTCATCCAGGTTGGAGGCAATTTAGCCTCGAACAAATAACAGTAGTTAGAAACATACTTCTCACAGAAGGTGATCAGAATGCCATTTCTTTACAACTGAATGGAATGCTTACGTGGGGGATTCCGACTATTTTGGACTGGTAGTAGTTGATTCACAGCGATCGTTCTGCCACACAATACCTCAATGCTAACGAGGGGAAATTACACTTTAACGACTGTTGTTGGCTTTGACAGTCAGGATCAAAACAGTTGTTTTTCTCACTACGATAGGGCGAAACCATCATCCTTGCCCAGTCACACCCTCTTGGGTTTGGAGTATAAATATTTGGGGTTCTGGCACCAGCCGCTGGACTAGATCTGACCAATGTAAGTCTAAGACAAGATCTGACCAATCTAAGTCTACGAGCACGAACTGATGTAGTCTACTCGGATGAGCGGCGAAACGTCTTCTAAGACAAACCAAACAATCCAGTTGTGATCGATTGAATGCCCTGAGAGATTGATCAATCGTTACACCTCAAAAAGACAGAGTCGTGGTCAAAAGTTTACATACACTTGTGAAGGACAATGTCACCGCTGTTTTTGAGTTTCCAATAATTTCTACAACTCTTTTTGGTGATAGAGTGATTGGAGCACATACTAGTTGGTCACAAAAAAACATTCATGAAGTTTGGTTCTTTTATGAATTTATTATGAGTCTACTGAAAATGTGAGCAAATCTGCTGGGTCAAAAGTATACATACAGCAATGTTAATATTTGGTTGCATGTCCCTTGGCAAGTTTCACTAAATAAGGCGCTGTTGGTAGCCATCCACATGCCTCTGGTAGCATTTTTGACTACTCCTCTTGACAAAATTGGTGCAGTTCAGCTAAATGTGTTGGTTTTCTGACATGGACTTGTTTCTTCAGCATTGTCCACATGTTTTACCATGAATTGATTAACGTGGACCCCGACTTAAACAACTTGAAAAACTTATTCGGGTGTTACCATTTAGTGGTCAATTGAAAGGAATATGTACTGTACTGAAGTACACCTCCAGGCAACTTTTGGTCGCTGATAAAAAAGCCTTGCCTGTACCGGAAGTAGCAGACGAGTAGCGTGACGTCACAGGTTGTGGAGCTCCTCACATCTGCACATTGTTTACAATCATGGCCACCGGCAGCGAGAGCGATTCGGACCGAGAAAGCGACGATTTCCCCATTAATTTGAGCGAGGATGAAAGATTCGTGGATGAGGAAAGTGAGAGTGAAGGACTAGAGGGCAGTGGGAGCGATTCAGATAGGGAAGATGCTGTGAGAGGCGGGTGGGACCTGATATTCAGCTGGGAATGACTAAAACAGTAAATAAACACAAGACATGTATATACTCTATTAGCCACAACACAACCAGGCTTATATTTAATATGCCACAAATTAATCCCGCATAACAAACACCTCCCCCCTCCCGTCCATATAACCCGCCAATACAACTCAAACACCTGCACAACACGCTCAATCCCACAGCCCAAAGTACCGTTCACCTCCCCAAAGTTCATACAGCACATATATTTCCCCAAAGTCCCCAAAGTTACGTACGTGACATGCACATAGCGGCACGCACGTACGGGCAAGCGATCAAATGTTTGGAAGCCGCAGCTGCATGCGTACTCACGGTACCGTGTCTGCGTATCTAACTCAAAGTCCTCCTGGTAAGAGTCTCTGTTGTCCCAGTTCTCCACAGGCCAATGGTAAAGCTTGACTGTCATCTTCTGGGAATGTAAACAATGAAACACCGGCTGTGTTTGTGTTGTTGC
The DNA here is from genome assembly GCF_033978685.3 of Nerophis lumbriciformis. Lineage (NCBI taxonomy): Eukaryota > Metazoa > Chordata > Actinopteri > Syngnathiformes > Syngnathidae > Nerophis > Nerophis lumbriciformis. The sequence continues at coordinate 65,349,347 of NC_084550.2, forward strand.
TGCAGCCGCCCGCAATACACCGCTTCCCACCTACAGCTTTTTTCTTTGCTGACTCCATTGTTCATTGAACAAATTGCAAAAGATTCACCAACACAGATGTCCAGAATACTGTGGAATTTTGCGATGAAAACAGACGACTTAATAGCTGGCCACCATGCTGTCCTCCACAATACGTGACGCGCTGACGTCATCATACCGAGACGTTTTCAGCAGGATATTTTGCGCGAAATTTAAAATTGCACTTTAGTAAACTAACCCGGCCGTATTGGCATGTGTTGCAATGTTAAGATTTCATCATTGATGTATAAACTATCAGACTGCGTGGTCGGTAGTAGTGGGTTTCAGTAGGACTTTAACTCATTCTCTTTCTATGCCACATCAATGTGGAATGCGCTCCCAACAGGTATAAAAGAAAGGGCATTTCTATCCTCCTTCAAAACCGCAATAAAAGTACACCTCCAGGCAACTTCAACCCTAAACTGACACCCTCCCCGGATTGTTAATAATCAAATGTAAACAATCAAATGTAGATACTTTTCTTATCCCTTCTGATCTCTCTCTCTCTCTATGTCCACTACTTGCTGTACATATCCTACCAAGTCAGACCTATACTGTTTCAAAATCCATTTCTGTTCTCAATTGTTGACTGATGATAACAACCAAACCTAACCCCCCCTCCCGAATTGAAAATAATGTAAATAATTCAATGTATACACCCTGATGATTATCTTGTGTGATGACTATTATGATGATAGTATGTAATCAGGGGTCACCAACGCGGTGCCCGCGGGCACCAGGTAGCCCGTAAGGACCAGATGAGTAGCCCGCTGGCCTGTTCTAAAAATAGCTCAAATAGCAGCACTTACCAGTGAGTTGCCTCTATTTTTTAAATTTTATTCATTTACTAGCAAGCTAGTCTCGCTTTGCTCGACATTTTTAAATTCTAAGGGAGACAAAACTCAAATATTTTAAAGACTTGGTTTTCACTAACTGACAAAGAAACAGATAACAGATGTGGTGTCCAGTTCAAAGTGTGACATGATTTATTTAAAAATTTGAGAGTTGACTTTTGTATTTTACATGAATTATTATTTGTGCAAACATGGTGCAAAGTAATTCATGATTTGTTAAAAAATGTTAGTGGCTAGCTATTTAAAATGGGATATTGTGATTTCCCAAGACTGTATTAGAAGTGATCATTTGAAAATGTTCAATTTGAAAAATGTGCACTTAGAGAAAATATAAAAATAAAGTGTTGCATATTGATATTTATCTGTTTCTATATATATTTATTGTGAGAAATCATTAAGATGATCAGTGTTTCCACAAACATAAATATCATTAATTATTAATAATAACAGAGTTAAAGGTAAATTGAGCAAATTGGCTATTTCTGGCAATCTATTTAAAGGGGAACATTATCACCAGACCTATGTAAGCGTCAATATATACCTTGATGTTGCAGAAAAAAAGACCATATATTTTTTTAACCGATTTCCGAACTCTAAATGGGTGAATTTTGGCGAATTAAACGCCTTTCTATTATTCGCTCTCGGAGCGAACGTTGTGACGTCACATCGGGAAGCAATCCGCCATTTTCTCACTTTCGTCGGTGTGTTGTCGAAGGGTGTAAGTAACAACACCAACAGTGTTGGATTCAAGTTGCACCAGTGGCCCAAAGATGCGAAAGTGGCAAGAAATTGGACGAAATTTGTTCAAAATACGAGGCTGTGGGGAAAGCCGACGAAATGGTCAGTCGTTTGTTCCGCACACTTTACCGACGAAAGCTATGCTACGACAGAGATGGCAAGAATGTGTGGATATCCTGCGACACTCAAAGCAGATGCTGACATCAACTCCAAAACTAGACAGATCAGCTTTCAGGAAAAGAGAGCGGATGAGGGTATGTCTACAGAATATATTAATTGATGAAAACTTTATTACTCACGGTTTTATGTAAATTATTATACATAAACTGTGTTTACCAATAATTTAGCTTAAAAACATTAATTTTTTTCAATCATTCGAGTACATTCGGGTAGTCTTGTGTAATGCAGTATTTAGTGTCTATTTAGGTATGGTTAACCTGAGTGCTGAAATCATGGAAAAATATATGTTCTTAGCGCACCTGAAATGGGCTGTCTGCACTCTCAAAGTGCATGTTGTTGCCAAATGTATTTCATATGCTGTAAACCTAGTTCATAGTTATTAGTTTCCTTTAATGCCAAACAAACACATACCAATCGTTGGTTAGAAGGCGATCGCCGAATTCGTCCTCGCTTTCTCCCGTGTCGCTGGCTGTCGTGTCGTTTGTCGGTTTCGCTTGCATACGGTTCAAACCGATATGGCTCAATAGCTTCAGTTTCTTCTTCAATTTCGTTTTCGCTACCTGCCTCCACACTACAACCATCCGTTGCAATACATGCGTAATCTGTTGAATCGCTTAAGCCGCTGAAATCCGAGTCTGAAACCGAGCTAATGTCGCTATAGCTTGCTGTTCTATCCGCCATGTTTGTTTGTGTTGGCTTCACTATGTGACGTCACAGGAAAATGGACGGGTGGTTAAAATCAGGCACTTTGAAGCTTTTTTTTTTAGGGATATTGCGTGATGGGTAAAATTTTGAAAAAAACTTCGACAAATAAAATAAGCCACTGGGGACTGATTTTTAATGGTTTTAACCCTTCTGAAATTGTGATAATGTTCCCCTTTAAGTGTGTATCAAACTGGTAGCCCTTCGCATTAATCAGTACCCAAGAAGTAGCTCTTGGTTTCAGAAAAGGTTGGTAACCCCTGGTCAGTGACGTGCAGTCACTAGAGGCCTCACTAGAGGGGCCTCACCTGCCATCATGGAAAGAAAAAAAATTTAATTAAAATTAAATTGTTATATGTATCCAGTGATTATACTATAAAGTTATTTTCCATTTAACTTCACCAGTTTTAGATTATTTTTATTCAAAATCGCTGAATTTTCACATTTGCCGTTCAAATACTGAGAAGAGACGGTGCGGTGAACAGCAGCCAGTTGAGGCACGTCACTCAGTGCCGCAACATGGATTGCGCAATGACTCGGCTAACTGCTGGCCTGCTGTGCAGTGAGACTGTATTGCTATATGAATTATATTATACATTTCCATAGTTTAGTTAGCTGAGGTATATAATGTACAGTGTATTTTGTCAACAACTGTATGTGTGTAAAGTATTTCTTGTGCTGAGCGATCATAAAACTGCTGCAAAAGACGAATTGGCTGAGGCTCGCCTCCTGCACCCCCGCCGTAGAATTGTTATATCAACTAAAGCCCACACTTAAACTTTCCACATGCAACATTGAATCTATTTTAAAAAATTATTTCATAAGAAGCCAAAAAGTGCAAAAACAATAATGTTGGTGTTGGAGGAGTTGTGAATGACTGCAGGGACACAACATTAGATATACCTGCAGACTGCAGGTGTACCTAATTCAAAACTCCTCCAACACGGACATTATTGTTTTTGCACTTTTTGGCTTCTTATTAAATAACTTTTGTAACCTATTTTCATGAGCTTTCCTCTTTGTGATGTTAAGTTCCTGTTATGCGCTGTTATACAGTATATGCCTTGAGCTCTTATTTTGAAGGCTCTAAGAGCGGAAGTGATGTCACGTTGCGGAGGTTATTGAAAGAAGGTAAATAAAGTGGTCCTCGTGTAAACTGGAGCCTCCGTGTTTGTTATTTTGTAGTTTCATACAGTATAGGCGACATTTATAAACCCTCGGTTACACTTTTTTAAATAGATTCAATCTTGCACGTGGAAAGTTGAAGTGAGGGCTTTAGTTGCGGCGCATGGACTTAATTTCTAAGTAAAGGTAAGACCATAATAACGTTTTTTAAATTAAATGTGCTTTTTTGTGTGCTACAGTTTGTATGTGTAAAGTTAAAGTTAAGTTAAAGTACCAATGATTGTCACACACACACTAGGTGTAATGCAATTTTTCGTCTGCATTTGACCCATCCCCTTGATCACCCCCTGGGAGGTGAGGGGAGCAGTGGGCAGCAGCGGCGCCGCGCCCGGGAATCATTTTTGGTGATTTAACCCCAATTCCAACCCTTGATGCTGAGTGCCAAGCAGGGAAGAATGCTGGTATGAGCTTTTAAACATAACCCGTTAACTGCTGCCAATCAAATGGTGAATAAGATACTCTTTAGGGTTCATATGTTTGTAAATCTGACTGTGATGAAGTCAGTGCCTCACCAGCCATCAACCTCACCGCACGTCACTGCCCCTGGTATATATGATAGTATATATCTGTACCACCGACTTAAACAAGTTGAAAAACTTATTGGGGTGTTACCATTTAGTGGTCAATAGTACGGAGTATGTACTTCACTGTGCAACCTACTAATAAAAGTCTCAATCAATCAGAAGCTGTAGCTGCCAGTAGATGACCGTTTTTTTACATAATTTTTTTTTTTTTTACAGTGCACATCTCATTGTTACGCACGCAAAAGTTGAGAAACTGTTCAAAAGTTGCCTCTGCTTGAGGTAAAAAAGAAAAAGAGGAACGTGTATATATATAGTGTATTGGAATACAGGTCAAATACCGGTAAACACAAGAAGCTCGAAAACGCGACGCTGCTAGCTAAACAAACATAACGGAACTTTGTAGTCCATTTAACCATTACACCACCATCGTCGCCACATAAGACAGAAGCTACTAGAAGAACATTTGAGGGCGTTTTTATTGGCGTGGTGACAGAATTAAAAGCTGAGTGAATGACAAACGTGAGTGTCAGGACTTAGGAGTTTTTTTCGGCCAAAAAAAAAATGTCAGCTTGTTAGCTTGGCTAAGCTAACCAGGCTCCGCTGGCACCGTCGGCAGGCCTGCGCTATAGTCCGCCAAACATGAGCGCACACCGGCTGCTTGACGCCACTTTCCCCGCAAATACCAACCAAAAAAAAAAGACACGCGTGTCGAACAATATCAGGGAGCACGGGTAAGAAAAAAATCTCCATAATGTCCTGAAAACAAGCCGCGTCTCATTGTAGTGGAGGACGGGGGGGGAGAGGGACAAGCGGTAACAAAAAAAATGAATCATTACCTTTTCTTCTCCGCGCCTGCTGCTCCCAAACAAGCCCGCTAATTGATACGGTGGACCGGGCGAGACGAGGAGCGTGTTCTCGCTCGCCTCCAGGCCATGACGGGGGGAGTAACCTGAGGGCTGGGGACGCGCCAGACGACTGCGTGGTGTCCTCTGCGCGAATATGCATGAAGACGAGGAGAGCAAAAGAGTGGGCAAGAACCACGTCCACCCGCGGCGAGAAAGTGTCAGCGTTGGTCACGTGAGGTGTCTCGCTAAATGAGGCTCCCCCCTCCTCCTCCTCCTCCTCGCCCTCCGGCTAATGCGGACAGAGAGAGGGGGGAGCTGGGTCACGTGGTGCAACTTTCTTTCATCACCAAAAAAAGGGGATGCGAGATGACGGTAAGATTTGTTTTGATTTTTTTTTTTTTTTTGCAACAGCGCCCTTTGTGATTCACAAAACGAGAAACATGACGAACTGAGAAAGATTCTGCTTTTTCACGGACCGCTACGTGACCCCCTCCCCACCCGCTAATGGTATGTGCCAAATAAGCAGTCTTGTTTTGGACTGCAATGTACAGGTGAGATGATCAGTAGAGGCGGCCGGATTGATGATACATATCCCGAGATGATCGCTGTTGTCGGTATCGGATTGATACGAGTGTGATATGAGATCAAGGCCGCCTGCAGGCTAAATTGGGGACCAAAGGAGAACTTTATTTTGAGTGCCACTGCCATACTTGCCAACCTTGAGACCTCCAAATTCGGGAGGTGGGAGGCGAGGGCGGGGGGTGGTTGAGAGGGGAGGAGTATATTTACAGCTAGAATTCACCAAGTAAAGTATTTCATATATATATATATACACAGGTAAAAGCCAGTAAATTAGAATATTTTGAAAAACTTGATTTATTTCAGTAATTGCATTCAAAAGGTGTAACTTGTACATTATATTTATTCATTGCACACAGACTGATGCATTCAAATGTTTATTTCATTTAATTTTGATGATTTGAAGTGGCAAAAAATGAAAATCCAAAATTCCGTGTGTCACAAAATTAGAATATTACTTAAGGCTAATACAAAAAAGGGATTTTTAGAAATGTTGGCCAACTGAAAAGTATGAAAATGAAAAATATGAGCATGTACAATACGGTACTCAATACTTGGTTGGAGCTCCTTTTGCCTCAATTACTGCGCTAATGCGGCGTGGCATGGAGTCGATGAGTTTCTGGCACTGCTCAGGTGTTATGAGAGCCCAGGTTGCTCTGATAGTGGCCTTCAACTCTTCTGCGTTTTTGGGTCTGGTATTCTGCATCTTCCTTTTCACAATACCCCACAGATTTTCTATGGGGCTAAGGTCAGGGGAGTTGGCGGGCCAATTTAGAACAGAAATACCATGGTCCGTAAACCAGGCACGGGTAGATTTTGCGCTGTGTGCAGGCGCCAAGTCCTGTTGGAACTTGAAATCTCCATCTCCATAGAGCAGGTCAGCAGCAGGAAGCATGAAGTGCTCTAAAACTTGCTGGTAGACGGCTGCGTTGACCCTGGATCTCAGGAAACAGAGTGGACCGACACCAGCTGGACTGCTGCTGAGTGGTCCAAAGTCATGTTTTCTGACGAAAGCAAATTTTGCATTTCCTTTGGAAATCGAGGTCCCAGAGTCTGGAGGAAGACAGGAGAGGCACAGGATCCACGTTGCCTGAAGTCTAGTGTAAAGTTTCCACCATCAGTGATGGTTTGGGGTGCCATGTCATCTGCTGGTGTCGGTCCACTCTGTTTCCTGAGATCCAGGGTCAACGCAGCCGTCTACCAGCAAGTTTTAGAGCACTTCATGCTTCCTGCTGCTGACCTGCTCTATGGAGATGGAGATTTCAAGTTCCAACAGGACTTGGCGCCTGCACACAGCGCAAAATCTACCCGTGCCTGGTTTACGGACCATGGTATTTCTGTTCTAAATTGGCCCGCCAACTCCCCTGACCTTAGCCCCATAGAAAATCTGTGGGGTATTGTGAAAAGGAAGATGCAGAATGCCAGACCCAAAAACGCAGAAGAGTTGAAGGCCACTATCAGAGCAACCTGGGCTCTCATAACACCTGAGCAGTGCCAGAAACTCATCGACTCCATGCCACGCCGCATTAACGCAGTAATTGAGGCAAAAGGAGCTCCAACCAAGTATTGAGTATTGTACATGCTCATATTTTTCATTTTCATACTTTTCAGTTGGCCAACATTTCTAAAAATCCCTTTTTTGTATTAGCCTTAAGTAATATTCTAATTTTGTGACACACGGAATTTTGGATTTTCATTTGTTGCCACTTCAAATCATCAAAATTAAATGAAATAAACATTTGAATGCATCAGTCTGTGTGCAATGAATAAATATAATGTACAAGTTACACCTTTTGAATGCAATTACTGAAATAAATCAAGTTTTTCAAAATATTCTAATTTACTGGCTTTTACCTGTGTATATATATATATATATATATATATATACATATATATATATATATATATATATATATATATACAAGAAATACTAAGTCAAGTATTTCACATATATATATATATATATATACACACACATATATACACACACATATATATATATATATATATATATATATATATATATATATATATATATATATACACACACACATATATATATATATATATATACACACACACATATATATATATATATATATATATATACACATGAAATACTTGACTTTCAGTTAATTCTAGCTATAAATCCATCCATCCATCCATTTTCTACCGCTTATTCCCTTTGGGGTCGCGGGGGCGCTGGAGCCTATCTCAGCTACAATCGGGCGGAAGGCAGGGTACACCCTGGACAAGTCGCCACCTCATCGCAGGGCCAACAAAGATAGACAGACAACATTCACACTCACATTCACACCCTAAGGCCAATTTAGTGTTGCCAATCAACTTATCCCCAGGTGCATGTCTTTGGAGGTGGGAGGAAGCCGGAGTACCCGGAGGGAACCCACGCAGTCACGGGGAGAACATGCAAACTCCACACAGAAAGATCCGGAGCCCGGGATTGAACCCAGGACTGCTCAGGACCTTCGTATTGTGAGGCAGACGCACTAACCCCTCTCCCACCGTGCTGCCCTCTAGCTATAAATATATATTTCTTTTATAATATATATATATATATATATATATATATATATATATATATATATATATATATATATATATATATATATATATATATATATAATAAATACTTGAATTTCAGTGTTCATTTATTAACACATACACACACACATAACACTCATCTACTCATTGTTGAGTTAAGGGTTGAATTGTCCATCCTTGTTCTATTCTCTGTCACTATTTTTCGAATCATGCTGAACACCCTCTCTGATGATGCATTGCTGTGTGGCACGCACAAAAGTGCTTTCATCAAATGCACTAGATGGCAGTATTGTCCTGTTTAAGAGTGTCACAACATTGCTGTTTACGGCAGACGAACTGCTTTACGGTATACAAAAAAGTGACTGCTGTTGTTGTGTGTTGTTACCGCGCTGGGAGGATGTTAATGAAACTGCCTAACAATAAACCCACATAAGAAACCAAGAACTCGCCCTCCATCATTCTACAGTTATAACGTGATTGGGCAGGTACGCTGTTTATATTGTGGGTTAGCGGACTCAGGTCCATGCGGACCTGAGTCCGCCTGAATTTCGGGAGATTTTCGGGAGAAAATTTGTCCCGGTAGGTTTTCGGGAGAGCCTCTGAATTTCGGGAGTCTCCCGGAAAATCCGGGAGGGTTGGCAAGTATGGCCATTACACATTTTTTTTATCCATCCATCCATTTTCTACCGCTTGTCCCTTTTGGGGTCGCAGGGGGTGCTGGAGCCTATCTCAGCTGCATTCGGGCGGAAGGCGGGGTACACCCTCACTCAAATGTATGTTGATAACTACATTTATGATTATTTTTTAATAATTTAAAATTAATAAATTGTCACGTTTTTATATTTGTATTGTTTTATTTTCTACTTTCTGCGATGAGGTGGCGACTTGTCCAGGGTGTACCCCACCTTCCGCCCGATTGTAGCTGAGATAGGCTCCAGCGCCCCCCGCGACCCCAAAAGGGAATAAGCGGTAGAAAATGGATGGATGGATTTTCTATTTTATTTATTACTGTTATTACTACTGTTATTTTATCAATGTTATGTTTTAAACATTTATTAACATATCATTTACATTTTACTTTTACACATATTTTTACATACATATTATATGTTTCTATTTTTTTAGATGGCTTTAATTTGAGTTATTCTCCAGTGCGTCAAATATGGCGTTTTTCCTCAATTTATTTTGAAAACTTAAACTTAACATTTATGATTATTTTTTAATGATTTCAAATTAATAACACTTTTTGATATTTTTTATTGTTTTAATTACAATTGTATTTTATTACTTTTATTTTATCAATGTTATTTTTTGATCATTTATTAACAAATTATTAATATTTTATTTTTACATACATTTTATAATATGTTTATATTTTTGTAGATGGCTTTGATTTGAGTTATTCTCCAGTACCTCAAATATGGCATTTTTCTTCAATTTATTTTGAAAACTCAATTTATAATTATTTTTTAATGATTTCAAATTAATAAATTGTCACTTTTTAATATTTGTTAATGTTTTTATTGTTTTATTTAAAATTTTATTTATCACTGTTATTACTACTGTTATTTTATCAATGTTATGTTTTGATAATTTATTAACAAATTATTTATATTTTATTTTTACATATATTTGATATGTTTCAAAAACATTTTTAGATGGCTTTAATTTCAGTTATTTTCCAGTGCCTCAAATATGGCGTTTTTCTTAAATTTATTTTTAAAAACTCAATTTATGATTATTTTTTAATGATTTCAAATTAATAACACTTTTTAATATTTTTTTTATTTGTTTTATTTTCAATTCTATTATATTACTGTTATTTTATCAATGTTATGTTTTGATAATTTATTAACAAATTATTAATACTTTTTTTTTAACATATATTCTATATGTTTCTATTTTTTTAGATGGCTTTAATTTGAGTTCTTCTCCAGTGCCTCAAATATGGCGTTTTTCCTCAATTTATTTTGAAAACTTAATTTTGGATCATTTTTTAAAGCTTTAAAATTCATAAATTGTCACTTTAATATTTGTAAAAAATTGTATGGTTTTATTTTCAATTTTATTTATCACTGTTATTACTACTGTTATTTGATTAATGTTATGTTTTAATAATGTATTACCAAATTATTTTTATTTTATTTTTACATATATTTTATAATATGTTTCTGTTTTTTTAGATGGCTTTAATTTGAGTTAGTCTCCAGTGCCTCAAATATGGTGTTTTTCCTCAATTTATTTTGAAAACTCAATTTATGATTATTTTTTAATTATTTAAAATTAATAGTCACTTTTTATGATTTTTTTATTGTTTTATTTTAAATATTATTTATTACTGTTATTACTACTGTTATTTTATCAATGTTATGTTTTAATAATTTATTAACATATTATTTACACATATTTTTACATATATTTTATAATGTTTCTATTTTTTTAGATGGATTTAATTTGAGTTATTCTCCAGTGCCTCAAATATGGCGCTTTTCCTCAATTTATTTAGAAAACTCAAATTATGATAATTTTTATTGATTTAAAATGAATAAATTGTCTCTTTTTAATATTCTTATTTTTTTATTGTTTTATTTTCTATTTTATTTATTACTGTTATTACTAATGTTATTTTATCAATGTTATAATTTAGCACTTTATTAACATATTATTTACATTTTAATTTTACACATATTTTTACATACATTTTATAATATGTTTCAATTTTTTTTTAGATGGCTTTAATTTGAGTTATTCTCCAGTGCCTCAAATACGGCGTTTTTCCTCAATTTATTTTGAAAACTCAATTTATGATTATTTTTTAATGATTTAAAATTAATAACACTTTTTAATATTTTTGTATTGTTTTATTTTAAATTGTATTTTATTACTGTTATTTTATCAATGTTATGTTTTGATAATTTATTAACAAATTATTAATATTTTATTTTTACATATATTTTATAATATGTTTCTATTTTTTTTAGATGGCTTTAATTTGAGTTATTCTCCAGTGCCTCAAATATGGCGTTTTTCCTCAATTAATTTTGAAAACTAAATGTTTTATTATTTTTTCCATCCATCCATTCATTTTCTACCGCTTGTCCCTTTTTTGGGGGGTCACTGGAGCCTATCTCAGCTGCATTCGGGCGGTAGGCGGGGTACACCCTGGACAAGTCGCCACCTCATCGCAGGGCCAACACAGATAGACAGACAACATTCACGCTCCCATTCACACACTAGGTCAATTTAGTGTTGCCAATCAACCTATCCCCAGGTGCATGTCTTTGGAGGTGGGAGGAAGCCGGAGTACCCGGAGGGAACCCACGCAGTCACGGGGAGAACATGCAAACTCCACACAGAAAGATCCCGAAACCAAGATTAAACCCAGGACCTTTGTATTGTGAGGCACACATACTAACCCCTGCCCCCTTTTGCATGTATTAATTAATATTATTCTATGTTGTCTACCTTGTACCGTTTCCATATGAGTTGGGAAATTGTGTTAGATGTAAATATAAACGGAATACAATGATTTGCAAATCCTTTTCAACCCATATTCAGTTGAATATGCTACAAAGACAACATATTTGATGTTCAAACTGATAAACATTTTTTTTTGTGCAAATAATCATTAACTTTAGAATTTGATGCCAGCAACACGTGACAAAGAAGTTGGGAAAGGCGGAAATAAATACTGATAAAGTTGAGGAATGCTCATCAAACACTTATTTGGAACATCCCACAGGTGAACAGGCAAATTGGGAACAGGTGGGTGCCATGATTGGGTATAAAAGTAGATTCCATGAAATGCTCAGTCATTCACAAACAAGGATGGGGCGAGGGTCACCACTTTGTCAACAAATGCGTGAGCAAAGTGTTGAACAGTTTAAGAAAAACCTTTCTCAAGCAGCTATTGCAAGGAATTTAGGGATTTCACCATCTGCGGTCCGTAATATCATCAAAGGGTTCAGAGAATCTGGAGAAATCACTGCATGTAAGCAGCTAAGCCCGTGACCTTCGATCCCTCAGGCTGTACTGCATCAACAAGCGACATCAGTGAGTAAAGGATATCACCACATGGGCTCAGAAACACTTCAGAAACCCACTGTCAGTAACTACAGTTGGTCGCTACATCTGTAAGTGCAAGTTAAAACTCTCCTATGCAAGGCGAAAACCGTTTATCAACAACACCCAGAAACGCCGTCGGCTTCGCTGGGCCTGAGCTCATCTAAGATGGACTGATACAAAGTGGAAAAGTGTTCTGTGGTCTGACGAGTCCACATTTCAAATTGTTTTTGGAAACTGTGGCCGTCGTGTCCTCCGGACCAAAGAGGATAAGAACCATCCAGATTATTATATGCGCAAAGTTGAAAAGCCAGCATCTGTGATGGTATGGGGGTGTATTAGTGCCCAAGACATGGGTAACTTACACATCTGTGAAGGCGCCATTAATGCTGAAAGGTACATACAGGTTTTGGAGCAACATATGTTGCCATCCAAGCAACATTACCATGGACGCCCCTGCTTATTTCAGCAAGACAATGCCAAGCCACGTGTTACATCAACGTGGCTTCATAGTAAAAGAGTGCGGGTACTAGACTGGCCTGCCTGTAGTCCAGACCTGTCTCACATTGAAAATGTGTGGCGCATTATGAAGCCGAACGACGGAGACCCCCGGACTGTTGAACAACTTAAGCTGTACATCAAGCAAGAATGGGAAAGAATTCCACCTGAGAAGCTTCAAAAATGTGTCTCCTCAGTTCCCAAACGTTTACTGAGTGTTGTTAAAAGGAAAGGCCATGTAACACAGAGGTGAACATGCCCTTTCCCAACTTCTTTGGCACGTGTTGCAGCCATGAAATTCTAAGTTAACTATTATTTGCAAAAAAATAAATAAAGTTTATGAGTTTGAACATCAAATATCTTGTCTTTGTTGTGCATTCAACTGAATATGGGTTGATAAGGATTTGCAAGTCATTGTATTCCGTTTATATTTACATCTAACACAATTTCCCAACTCATATGGAAACAGGGTTTGTACTTAGAAGCCAGTTCAGTTTTAGTTTCGTTCTGCATAGCCTCCCCTAAGCTTCAATGCCTTTTCTTAGAACACTCACCTTTTGTTTATTTTTGGTTTAAGCATTACATACCTTTTTACCTGCACCTTGCCTCCCGCTGATTCCGACATCTACAAAGCAATTAGCTACCTGCTGCCACCTACTGATATGGAAGAGTATTACACGTTTACTCTGCCGAGCTCCAGACAGCACCGACACTCAACAACAACAACACATCATTTGCAGACTATAGTTACTGGTTTGCAAAAAATATTTTTTACCCCAAATAGGTGACATTAGATCATCTCCTATGGCACCTATGACTGTATCTCACGGCACACTAGTGTGCAGCGGCACAGTGGTTGAAAAACACCGCTCTAGTCTACACAAGAGGAACACTCTCGTCTCCCAAGTTTTGAACTGAAGTCGGGGGCCGCTACAGTGCGGTTCCCGGCCATCTTGGAGGCACCCTCAAAGCTGCGTTCTCCAGACGCTAAATAAACACCTTGTTAAACTTGTAACCCCTTTTGTCCGTCAGGACTGTTATGGTGTCGTATTGTAGCACCTTCTTCTATGGAAGCCAATCCATGCCGCTTCTTTTCACCGCTGCTCGGGTTACACGGTTAATTTGGTTTTCCTTTGCGGGGCTGATATCGTTGTCGTTCGCAAGTCCTTGCAGTCCTCAACCAGGGAGCCAATGTTACAAGAGCGCGTGGCAGGGTAGAAGTCTGATCTATAAATATTAAATCAAGCAGGAAACACAACCTGCTCAGACAATGTCCTTCAGCTGAAGTCAGTAGATTAGCAGAATCCGGGAGAAACATCACAAACAAACAGGCATCGATACATGTCAACTAGAGATGTCCGATAATATCGAACTGCCGATATTATCGGCCGATAAATGCTTTAAAATGTAATATCAGAAATTATCGGTATCGGTTTCAAAAAGTAACATTTATTACTTTTTAACACGCCGCTGTACGGAGTGGTACACGGACGTACGGAGAAGTACAGAGCAGTTGCGTCTCCCAGTCATACTTGCCAACCCTCCCGATTTTCCCGGGAGACTCCCGAATTTCAGTGCCCCTCCCGAAAATCTCCCGGGGCAACCATTCTCCCGAATTTCTCCAGATTTCCACCCAGACAACAATATAGGTGGCGTGCCTTAAAGGCACTGCCTTTGCGTGCCGGCCCAATCACATAATACCTACGGCTTTTCACACAGCCATACAGGTCACACTGAGGGTGGCCGTATAAACGACTTTAACACTGTTACAAATATGCGCCAGACTGTGAACCCACACCAAACGAGAACGACAAACACATTTCGGGAGAACATCCGCACCGTAACACAACATAAACACAACAGAACAAATACCCAGAAACCCTTACAGCACTAACTCTTCCGGGACGCTACAATATACACCCCCCGCCCCACCCCCACCTCAACCTCCTCATGCTCTCTCAGGGAGAGCATGTCCCAAATTCCAAGCTGCTGTTTTGAGGCATGTTAAAAAAAAATAATGCACTTTGTGACTTCAATGATAAATATGGCAGTGCCATGTTGGCATTTTTTTCCATAACTTGAGTTGATTTATTTTGATAAACCTTGTTGCATTGTTTAATGCATCCAGCAGGGCATCACAACAAAATTAGGCATAATAATGTGTTAATTCCACGACCGTATATATCGGTATCGGTTGATATCGGAATCGGTAATTAAGAGTTGGACAATATTGGAATATCGGATATAGGCAAAAAAGTAATTATCGGACATCTCTAAGGTCAACCATGGCTCGTTTGCAGCACAGTCCTGACCTGCGGCACGTGTATTGTTTGCTGACATCACATGGCTGGAGGATGGAAATATTCATGGCTCTAATTCAGATCTGGGCAAAATACGGCCCACCGTTAAAATTGCCCGCCGGACGTTCCTACATAATTTTTGTTAGACCTTTAACATCAAAACTGTCGCAGCCATCATGATGTGCTGTGCTGTTTTTAAATGACCGTAAGTCTTGAACTACAGAAAGTACTTGCTCAGTGGCCTTGTGGTTAGAGTGTCCGCCCTGAGATCGGTAGGTCGTGAGTTCAAACCCTGGCCGAGTCATACCAAAGACAACATATGCTGCCATCTAAGCGCCATCTTTTTCATGGACGCCCCTGCTTATTTCAGCAAGACAATGCCAAGCCACATTAAGCACGTGTTACAACAGCGTGGCTTCATAAAAAAAAAGAGTGCGGGTACTTTCCTGGCCCGCCTGCAGTCCAGACCTGTCTCCCATCGAAAATGTGTGGCGCATTATGAAGCGTAAAATACGACAGCGGAGACCTCGGACTGTTGAGCGACTGAAGCTCTACATAAAACAAGAATGGGAAAGAATTCCACTTTCAAAGCTTCAACAATTAGTTTCCTCAGTTCCCAATCGTTTACGGAGTGTTGTTAAAAGGAAAGGCCATGTAACACAGTGGTGAACATGCCCTTTCCCAACTACTTTGGCACGTGTTGCAGCCATGAAATTCTAAATTAATTATTATTTGCAAAAAAAAATAATAAAGTTTATGAGTTTGAACATCAAATATGTTGTCTTTGTAGTGCATTCAATTGAATATGGGTTGAAAAGGATTTGCAAGTCATTGTATTCCATTTATATTTACATCCAACACAATTTCCCAACTCATATGGAAACGGGGTTTGTACTTGGCTATGATGTTACTGACACACACAGGAACGTGGAAGAAATTCAGGGCAAACTCAACCAGCTTGTGTGGTACTGAGCCATAAGTATTTGCCAGGTCGAGCCATACCACGTGGAGGTTACTCCTCTCTCTTTTGGCACGCTGTATCTGTTCCCAGATCACGGATGCATGCTCAAAGCCTGGCGGTCCGGCTTTTTGACAGCTTGTGTCGATGTAGCAGTTGTTGCTGAGGAAGCTGGTCATCCTTCTTGCCAGGACAGAGAAAAATACTTTCCCCTCCACGTTCAGTAAAGCAATTGTCCTGAACTGGTTGATGTTGGTGGAATTTTGCTCTTTGGGGATGAATATTCCAACTGCCTCTTGGAACGGATTGCTTCTTCCGCACAACACTCATGAGCTTCCACAAGTTTGTTGTCACTTGCGGACAGTTTTTATACACCTTGTGAGGAAGCCCGTTTGGTCCTGGTGCAGAGGCTGATCTGGCTTTTTTAAGGACTTCTTTAATCTCGCTCAGCCTAGGTGTCGAAAGGGGTCTCTGGAGGGTCTGGACGTGGCACATGGCCTGGTGAGCCAAGTGGTGTATCTTCATACTTGCCAACCTTGAGACCTCCGATTTCAGGAGCATACTTGCCAACCCTCCGGGATTTTCCGGGAGACTCCCGAAATTCAGCGCCTCTCCCGGAAACTTCCCGAGACAAATTTTCTCCCGAAAATCTCCCGAAATTCAGGCGGACTCAAGTCCATGAGGATCTGAGTCCGCTAACCCACAACCCACAATATAAACAGCATACCTGCCCAATCACGTTATAACTGTAGAATGATGGAGGGCGAGTTTTTGGTTTCTTATGTGGGTTTATTGTTAGGCAGTTTCATTAACGTCCTCCCAGCGCGACAACAACACACAACAACAGCAGTCACGTTTTCGTCTACCGTAAAGCAGTTCGTCTGCCGTAAACAGCAATGTTGTGACACTCTTAAACAGGACAATACTGCCATCTAGTGCATTTGATGAAAGCACTTTTGTGCGTGCCACACAGCAATGCATCATCAGAGAGGGTGTTCAGCATGGTTCGAAAAATAGTGACAGAGAATAGAACAAGGATGGACAATTCAACCCTTAACTCAACAATGAGTAGATGAGTGTTATGTGTGTGTATATGTGTAAATAAATGAACACTGAAATTCAAGTATTTCTTTTATATATATATATATATATATATATATATGAAATACTTGACTTGGTGAATTCTAGCTGTAAATATACTCCTCTCCTTTTAGCCACGCCCCCAACCACGCCCCCGTCCCACCCCGACCACACCCACCCCCCTCCCCCCACCTCCCGAAATCGGAGGTCTCAAGGTTGGCAAGTATGTTCAGGAGGCGGGGGTGGGGGGCATGGTTAAGAGGGGAGGAGTATATTTACAGCTAGAATTCACCAAGTCAAGTATTTCATATATATATATATATATATATATATATATATATATATATATATATATATATAAGAAATACTAAGTCAAGTCCATCCATCCATCTTCTTCCGCTTATCCGAGGTCGGGTCACGGGGGCAGCAGCCTAAGCAGGGAAGCCCAGACTTCCCTCTCCCCAGCCACTTCGTCCAGCTCTTCCCGTGGGACCCCGAGGCGTTCCCAGGCCAGCCGGGAGACATAGTCTTCCCAACGTGTCCTGGGTCTTCCTCGCGGCCTCCTACCGGTCGGACGTGCCCTAAACACCTCCCTAGGGAGGCGTTCGGGTGGCATCCTGACCAGATGCCCGAACCACCTCATCTGGCTATATATATATATATATATATTTATATATATATATATATATATATATATAAGAAATACTAAGTCAAGTATTTCATATATATATATATATATATATATATATATATATATATATATATATATATATATATATATATATATATATATATATATACTACAAATACTGGACTTTCAGTGAATTCTAGCTATAAATATATATTTATTTTATTATATATATATATATATATATATATATATATATATGTATATATATATATATATATATATATATATATATATATATATATATATATATATATATATATATATATATATATATATATACTAGAAATACTGGACTTTCAGTGAATTCTAGCTATAAATATATATTTATTTTATTATATATATATATATATATATATATATATAAAAGAAATACTTGAATTTCAGTGTTCATTTATTTACACATATACACACACATAACACTCATCTACTCATTGTTGAGTTAAGGGTTGAATTGTCCATCCTTGTTCTATTCTCTGTCACTATTTTTCGAACCATGCTGAACACCCTCTCTGATGATGCATTGCTGTGTGGCACGCACAAAAGTGCTTTCATCAAATGCACTAGATGGCAGTATTGTCCTGTTTAAGAGTGTCACAACATTGCTGTTTACGGCAGACGAACTGCTTTACGGTAGACGAAAACGTGACTGCTGTTGTTGTGTGTTGTTACCGCGCTGGGAGGACGTTAATGAAACTGCCTAACAATAAAACCCACATAAGAAACCAAGAACTCGCCCTCCATCATTCTACAGTTATAACGTGATTGGGCAGGTACGCTGTTTATATTGTGGGAAAGCGGACTCAGGTGCGCGTGGACCTGAGTCCGCCTGAATTTCGGGAGATTTTCGGGAGAAAATGTGTCCCGGTAGGTCTTCGGGAGAGGCGCTGAATTTCGGGAGTCTCCCGGAAAATCCGGGAGGGTTGGCAAGTATGTGTATCTTGGACTGCATTCGTATACTGGCCCTTGATGTGTTGTTCCAGATCCTCTTTCGCGATGGACAGCTTGCCACTTCGCTTTTTGTCCAGGAGCTGACGGGCAAACCGGAAAGCATCCTTGAATACAATATATAAATAATAAATGTCAGTGTTTATCTGTTAATAACAATATACAAATAATAATGATTAAATAAGTTCGGCTTCTTCCTACTCCTTTTCAGACGTGCTGTAATGAAACAACTGGAAATAGGTGATGTACTACATTAAAATTGTTTTGTAGGCATGTTCAAAATCTGAGCTGAAGCATTGCATTGTCCCGTTGTTGCATGGTTGCTGTTGGCGTGACCCCAGGATGCAGAGATGACGTGCGGGACAGACTATCTCTTTATGATGTACCTTTTAGTCATACAGGTCATGCAGGAATTTAGGAATAAACAAAAGACTGTCAGCAACGTCAGAAGCACTCCACTGGGCATAACAAAACTGCTCGTTACTCTTGAGGTAAGGCTAATCACAAAAACTGATATGGGTGGAATCATTTAGCGCTCCAACAGGGAGTAAAAAAGAAGGAAGAAAACAAAGTCATGACATGAATACTATTGAAGTAATTAGGCCCTAAAATGTAAAAGAAACAGAATGGCGCTAAAGTTAAATTGTTTACAAAAGTAATTTAGGCCTGGTGGCGAAAGACGACAATAGCGGACATTCTGCATGAAGTGAAACTGATATCGAAACGTTTACTCAGTTGAGTTTGCGTTAGTTAGCAGAGGAAGCAGGACCAGACTCCCCTCCAGGCGACCTTTTCTTTGAACTGTTTTGTGGCCAAAGGCAGCACCTGTTTATGACCCCCCTCCCTTAGAAACAGCTGTTGCCATGTACCGGTAATCAGGGAAAGTCCGGGCTCGGGGTCTTTCTGTGTGGGGTTTGCATGTTCTCCCCGTGACTGCGTGGGTTCTCTCCCACCTCCAAAAACATGCACCTGGGGATAGGTTGATTGGCGACACTAACTAGGCCCCAGTGTGTGAATGTTGTCTGTCTATCTGTGTTGGCCCTTGGCAACTTGTCCAGGGTGTACCCCGCCTTCCGCTCGAATGCAGCTGAGATAGGCTCCAGCACCCTCGCCACCCCGAAAGGGACAAGCGGTAGAAAAATGGATGGATGGTACATTTTTAGTCTACTTTGTACCTGCATTATCCTTTCCATCCTTACCCTTTCCAGCCTTTGTAACTGAGCTACTGTGTGGAACAATTTCCCTTGTGGATCAATAAAGTTTGTCTAAGTCTATTAGAACAAGAGGTGGTGCAACAAGGTACTTACTAGTGGTGTGTTGTAGTCCTTTTTCTTTCTTTGTGCTCATGATTCCATACTTTTGTCTCATAATTGAGTGATTCCATCATTTTTTACTCACCTTGATCCAAAAATAAAACTGTTACTAAAAACAATTTATTTTTTTAATTTCTTCTAGTGTTTCTCAAAAGTCTGAAAATTGACAGTTTTGCGCCATGTCTGTTTTTCTTTCTACCAAAATAAAAGTCTGGTGATTCCATATTTGCCAGGGGTTTTGTTTACTAACTCGCCTTTTGTCTTAACAGGATATTTACATTTGAACGGAGGTCAAAATGACTCCCTAATATGGCGAAAGGCTTCCTTAAGAAGCATTTAAGTCCCATCTTAAAACTCATTTGGAGACACTGGTCTTTAATTAGACCCACCTTTTAGACCAGTTGATCTGCCACTCATCCGTGCATCAGTTGATGACGTCTTTGCGCTCTCACACTATTATGTTAGATCCACTATAGACTGGACTCTCACACTATTATGCTAGATCCACTATGGACTGGACTCTCACACTATTATGTTAGATCCACTATGGACTGGACTCTCACACTATTATGTTAGATCCACTATGGACAGGACTCTCACACTATTATGTTAGATCCACTATGGACTGGACTCTCACACTATTATGTTCGATCCACTATGAACTGGACTCTCACACTATTATGTTAGATCCACTATGGACTGGACTCTCACACTATTATGCTAGATCCACTATGGACTGGACTCTCACACTATTATGTTAGATCCACTATGGACTGGACTCTCACACTATTATGTTAGATCCACTATGGACTGTACTCTCACACTATTATGTTAGATCCACTATGGACTGGACTCTCACACTATTATGTTAGATCCACTATGGACTGGACTCTCACACTATTATGTTAGATCCACTATGGACTGGACTCTCACACTATTATGTTAGCTCCACTATGGACTGGACTCTCACACTATTATGTTAGATCCACTATGGACTGGACTCTCACACTATTAACTAGATCCACTATGGACTGGACTCTCACACTATTATGTTAGATCCACTATGGACTGGAATCTCACAATATTATGCTAGATCCACAATGGACTGGACTCTCACACTATTATGTTAGATCCACTATGGACTGGACTCTCACACTATTATGTTAGATCCACTATGGACTGGAATCTCACAATATTATGCTAGATCCACAATGGACTGGACTCTCACACTATTATGCTAGATCCACTATGGACTGGACTCTCACACTATTATGTTAGATCCACTATGGACTGGACTCACACACTATTAACTAGATCCACTATGGACTGAACTCTCACACTATTAACTGGATCCACTCAATGTCCATTGCACTGGTCCCCTCCAAGGTTTCTCATTGTCATCTCATTGGGTTGAGTTTTTCCTTGCCCTGATGTGGGATCTGAACCGAGGATGTCGTTGTGGCTTGTGCAGCCCTTTGAGACACTCGTGATTTAGGTCTATATAAATAAACTTTGATTGATTGATTATGGCAAAACAGGAAGAACTCAAAATGATCTTCCTCCCTCCTTTAGAGTCTTCCTTCTAGAAGTCAAATGCATGCGTTTGAAGGATGTTGTTGGGCCAAAACCCCACAAGGTCAAGGTCTTGGATTAATTTGTTGGCTCGGAAATACTTCCTGTTTTTTTGTCTATCAGGACTCTATCTGTGGCCTGGATGATACCGGAAGTTGGCAGGATGGTTTTTTTGGACCGAGTGACAGCAAATGCCCCTGGGGGTGGGGGTGAGGTCGCTGTCCGCCTGCACGCGAGTCCCGGTCAAATAGTAACAGAGCAGCTGTGTACAAAATGTGTGAATCAATGACAAAAAGGACATCTCAGAAAACTGTTGGCTGTCAAACTTTAACTATTTTCAAGTTAAATTTGTATGAAGCAATCAATTACATGCTGGGACTTAAGAATAGAAGTGTGAATGAATGATGGCTTCTCACTTCTCTGAGGGCGCTTTGAGCAGGCGTGTCAAACTCAATTTAGATCGGGGGGGCCACATGGAGAAAAATCTACTCCCAAGTGGGCCGGACTGGTAAAAATCACGGCACGATAACTTAAAAATAAAGACAACTTCAGATTGTTTTCTTTGTTTAAAAAGAGAACAAGCACATTCTGAAAATGTACAAATCATAATGTTGTTGTTTTTTTACACTTACATGTTGTGGTTAATAGTATTCTACAAACCCCGTTTCCATATGAGTTGGGAAATTGTGTTAGATGTAAATATAAACGGAATACAATGATTTGCAAATCCTTTTCAACCCATATTCAATTGAATGCACTACAAAGACAAGATATTTGATGTTCAAACTCATAAACTTTATTTTTTTTTTGGTTGTGTTTTCCGCTCCATTTGCTGAATGGCGATATACGATATATATCTCGATATTTTTTCCGTAAAGTAAAAACAAAACAGTCCTAGTTGCCTGAGGTAAAAAAATGTCATTATTATGCCACATGCTGACATATCTTCAACTCATCATGCTTAATTTATTACAGCATTTGGGAAGCCTGTAGTTGATTTTTATTATGTAAATATTATATTTTTATCAACATGTGATAGCAGGGACCCTGCCATTCAAAACTAGGCTGCTACATTACTAATGATTAATGTAACTATAGCTGAAAAAATAGTACAATAGCAATAGGAGAGACTATTCATCCCTGAACACCATGGAGGTCATGTAGGCTTTATGATGCAGTTATATTATTATATCAGCTATCAGAGACAGAAACTCTTCATTTAACATAATGTCCTTTTTTGCTGCTTCAACACAGATCAATCAACACAGAAAAAGGTAAAGTGAAATAACTTAGTTGTTGTCTGTAGGTCAATAATGCTTGTCTTTCTCAGACAGACAGGGTTTTGCTATCCGTAACACACACACACACACCGCACAGTGAGCTAACGTTACGCTAAAAGCTAATTAGCCTTCACCTCAAGGACTGTGAGCGAGCTGAGCTGCCGCTTATATTTCTAGAACGTCAACGGGCTCATAGTGATGTTACTAGTAGTTGACTGGGAGGTGTTTATTATAATTTGGGGAGAGTCCGCTGCCTTATGCTTACCTGCTAAACACCTTTCTGCTCACCCCACCGCAGGAGCACTGACTCCATGCGCTCTGAATACACACTGCTGATTGGCTGTTACCACTCAACGTGTAACCAATCAGATGGTTCTGTGGGTGGGAAAATGCTGGGTGCTGCAGAGGCGTACTGACAGAGGCAGTACGAAGCGTAGCAGCTTGTTAAGACGTTAGTTTAGGCGGTGGCTCTTTGTTGTTAAGGCTGCCATATATATATATATATATATATATATATATATATATATATATATATATATATATATATATACACTTTATATACATAAATATGAGTATATATACTTAAATATAATATTTCCAAATGTATTTCAAGTGTCAATATTGAACACATATCACTTTAAAACATGGACAATTGACAAAGATGCTCGAAGAAATGAGAAGAAGGAATTCTCGATCTACTTAAACCCACCAGGGAAATAATCCGCTCTGCAATGTCATGTGGTGGGTACCTCATAATTCATGCTCCTAATCCTCGCCACTACCCACAATGCACTGCAGCAGCAAGCTTAAGGTCAAAGACTTGGGTCACGCCTGCAGACCTTTGACCCTCCTCAGTCCACAAGTATCACAAACGTTCTCGCTGATGACTTTCCTTTGTTGCCGGTCCCTCTTTTGCCCGCGGACATGAGCTTGCTCAAATAAAGCAATTAAGGGTGGGGGGGGGGTCTAAGGCTTTTATTGCTGCTGTACGACAGGAAATAGACAAGGAGTAGTGGATATGACTAGTGAGGAAGGTTTACAGTATCCAGAGACTATTTTTCTTGAAGGTCATTCCTCTGCTGGTGTAAAAGGAGTGAGTTGTTTTCACCCATAGAACCATCAAATACAAACCCCGTTTCCATATGAGTTGTCCATCCATCCATTTTCTACCGCTTATTCCCTTTGGGGTTGCGGGGGGTGCTAGAGCCTATCTCAGCTACAATTGGGCGGAAGGCGGGGTACACCCTGGACAAGTCGCCACCTCATCACAGGGCCCCATATGAGTTGTGTTAGATGTAAATATAAACGGAATACAATGATTTGCAAATCCTTTTCAAGCCATATTCAATTGAATATGCTACAAAGACAACATATTTGATGATCAAACTCATAAACTTTTTTTTTTTTTTTTTGCAAATAATAATTAACTTAGAATTTCATGGCTGCAACACGTGCCAAAGTAGTTGGGAAAGGGCATGTTCACCACTGTGTTACATGGCCTTTCCTTTTAACAACACTCAGTAAACATTTGGGAACTGAGGAGACACATTTTTGAAGCTTCTCAGGTGGAATTCTTTCCCATTCTTGCTTGATGTACAGCTTAAGTTGTTCAACAGTCCGGGGGTCTCCGTTGTGGTATTTTAGGCTTCATAATGCGCCACACATTTTCAATGGGAGACAGGTCTGGACTACAGGCAGGCCAGTCTAGTACCTGCATTCTTTTACTATGAAGCCACGTTGATGTAACACATGGCTTGGCATTGTCTTGCTGAAATAAGCAGGGGCGTCCATGGTAACGTTGCTTAGATGGCAACATATGTTGCTCCAAAACCTGTATGTACCTTTCAGCATTAATGGCGCCTTCACAGATGTGTAAGTTACCCATGTCTTGGGCACTAATACACCCCCATACCATCACAGATGCTGGCTTTTCAACTTTGCGCCTAAAACAATCCGGATGGTTCTTTTCCTCTTTGGTCCGGAGGACACGACGTCCACAGTTTCACAAAACAATTTGAAATGTGGACTCGTCAGACCACAGAACACTTTTCCACTTTGTATCAGTCCATCTTAGTTGAGCTCAGGCCCAGCGAAGCTGACGGCGTTTCTGGGTGTTGTTGATAAAACGGTTTTCGCCTTGCATAGGAGTATTAACTTGCACTTACAGATGTAGCGACCAACTGTAGTTCCTGACAGTGGGTTTCTGAAGTGTTCCTGAGCCCATGTGGTGATATCCTTTACACACTGATGTCGCTTGTTGATGCAGTACAGCCTGAGGGATCGAAGGTCACGGGCTTAGCTGCTTACGTGCAGTGATTTCTCCAGATTCTCTGAACCCTTTGATGATATTACGGACCGTCGATGGTGAAATCCCTAAATTCCTTGCAATAGCTGCTTGAGAAAGGTTTTTCTTAAACTGTTCAACAATTTGCTCACGCATTTGTTGACAAAGTGGTGACCCTCGCCCCATCCTTGTTTGTGAATGACTGAGCATTTCATGGAATCTACTTTTATACCCAATCATGGCACCCACCTGTTCCCAATTTGCCTGTTCACCTGTGGGATGTTCCAAATAAGTGTTTGATGAGCATTCCTCAACTTTATCAGTATTTATTGCCACCTTTCCCAACTTCTTTGTCACGTGTTGCTGGCATCAAATTCTAAAGTTAATGATTATTTGCAAAAAAAAAAATGTTTATCAGTTTGAACATCAAATATGTTGTCTTTGTAGCATATTCAACTGAATATGGGTTGAAAAGGATTTGCAAATCATTGTATTCCGTTTATATTTACATTTAACACAATTTCCCAACTCATATGGAAACGGGGTTTGTACGTCTACGCAATATTTTGACCAAAGAACCACCTGTATTTGGCAGACGCTTTTATCCAAAGCGACATACATAAAAAAGACATATAAAACAATCACTGTAAACATGATCATTTAAGGGAAGAATGTAATTCAAAATATCAATACAAAGAGTCAAGACAGAATAAACTCTCTGCTGCTGCAGCAACAGAGAATCTATAGGTCCCTAAGATATATAGATTAAGGCTGCAGCTAACGATTATTTTTCTATCGATTAATCTATAGATATTTTTTTTTCCGATTAATCGGTTAATCTATAGATTATTTTTTCGATTAATCTATAGATTATTTTTCCTTTTTACCGATTATTTTTTTATTTAAAATGCAGATGAAAAAATAAATGTAGGCCAGTTTTTTCAAAAGGCATGGCTTTTATTTACAAAAAAAAAAGTATGGCCACTCAGTCAACATTGACAACAACATGACAAAATATTCTGTAACAATGTAAACATTTAAAACTTTAACATTTAACAAAATTAAAAGTAGCTTATTTGCTTTTTAATGTGCAAATATAAAAGTAAACATCCAGTGCAAATCTTAATATTCTGCAATAGTATAAGCATTTCTAAAGTAAAAGTATTGCTTATTTTGCTTTAAAATGTGCAAAAATAAAGATAAACATCCAATTCAAAAAAGTGCAAAACGGAAATATTCTGTAACAACAGTGTAAACATTTCAACAAAAGTAAAAGTATTGCTTATTTGCTAAAATGTGCAAAAATAAAGATAAACATCCAATACAAAAAAGTTCAAAACTAAATATTCTGTAACAACAGTGTAAACATTTCAACAAAAGTAAAACTTTTGCTTATTTTGCTTAATAACACAACAATGATAGTATGATTAAAGTGAAAGTTAATTGTTCGTTTGTACATAGTATACGTAACTGTTAATGTTGTAAAAGGTATTTGCACAACTAATTAACGTTAGCGTTAAAGAGGAGCGCGTCTTTGTAAACACTGAACAGGCACGCCAAACGCTCCTCTCAGAGCGAAACGGTGCTTTAGTTTATGAATTTACAACGCAGATACAAATGACACATTCATGTTTTTGTGTAATGATGACAACGTATACTCACGCGGACGATTGACTAGTTGATGGTGATGGCAAGAACGCTGTCGGGTGTTTTCTTTTCAAATGTTCCTTCATAGCCGTTGTGCTGCTATGATAGGCCATTTCCGCTCGACACAGTGTGCATACAACAACATTATTAGCAGAGGTGGGTAGAGTAGCCAGAAATTGTACTCAAGTAAGAGTACTGTTACTTTAGAGATTTATTACTCAAGTAAAAGTAAGGAGTAGTCACCCAAATATTTACTTGAGTAAAAGTAAAAAGTATGTTGTGAAAAAACTACTCAAGTACTGAGTAACATACACACACATATCATATATATATATATATATATATATATATATATATATATATATATATATATATATATATATATATATATATATACATACATTGATATATACAGTATATAATTTATATTTATTTATTTTGCCGTTTTTGTTTACATGTTAAAGGTGTTTTAATGAATATACATGCATGTTTAACATATAGATTCCTTTCTTTCATGTTGACAAGAATATAAGTTGGTGTATTACCTGATTCTGATGACTTGCATTGATTGTAATCAGACAGCAGTGCTTAACGTCCACGTTTTCAAATGCAGGAGAAAAAAAGTTCCTCCTTTCTGTCTAATACCACATGAAAGTGGTTGTTTTTTGGCATCTTATTTGTCCACCTTCCATATTCGTTTTTATACACTTTACAAGAAATACATTGGCGGCAAACTCCGTAGCTTGCTAGCTTGTTTGCGCTGGCTTTCGGAGACTCTTTTTTTGAAAGCGCAGGCGCGATGGAGCGGGACTTTTATTGTGAAGACAGGAACTGTGCAGTCAGTCTTTAGGCTTTTGACGGGGTGTACGGTTGAAATACGGTCTTTTTTCCTTCACACTTTTGATTGATTGATTGATTGGAACTTTTATTAGTAGATTGCACAGTACAGTGCATATTCCGTACAATTGACCACTAAATGGTAACACCCGAATAACTTGTTTCAACTTGTTTAAGTCAGGTCATGTGACCCCTGGCTCTGTTTGATTGGTCCAACGTCACCAGTGACTGCATCTGATTGGTGGAACGAAGTGAAACGTCACCAGTAAGGCAGGCACTTTGAAGGTCTGTCTGACAGACCAAAACAAACAAAGCGTGCATTAACAGATCGATAAAAATTAGTAGCGAGCTGAATGTAGATAAAAGTAGCGGAGTAAAAGTAGCGGAGTAAAAGTAGCGTTTCTTCTTAGGCCGTTTATTGAAATACTCCCACACTTTTGACGACTTTTGGCGTCGCTCGC